>NC_057810.1:16318292-16341141 GCF_018294505.1 Triticum aestivum
CCCCCCCCCCATGGGTCCCGGTTCGTGACTGAACCTGGACTAATTGGCTGGCCAGGCACCAACCAAAGCCCTGTTTTCTACTAGTGTCTACAGGTGTCTCCGAAGGTGTTTGTTGTTTGGCATAGATCAAGATTAGGATTTGTCACTCCGAGTATCAGAGATGTATCTCTGGGCCCTCTCGGTAGTGCACATCAGTATAAGACTTGCAAGCAATGTGACTAATGATTTAGTTGCGGGATGATGCATTACGGAATGAGTGAAGAGACTTGCCGGTAATGAGATTGAGCTAAGGTATGATGATACCGACGATCGAATATCGGGCAAGTAACATACCGATGACAAAGGGAATAATGTATGTTGTTATTGCGGTTTAACCTATAAAGATCTTCGTAGGAACCAATATGAGCATCCAGGTTCCGCTGTTGGTTATTGACCAGAGATGTGTCTCGGTCATGTCTACATAGTTCTCGAACCCGTAGGGTCCGCACGCTTAACGTTCGATGACGATTTGTATTATGAGTTATGTGTTTTGGTGACCGAAGTTAGTTCGGAGTCCCGGATGAGATCACGGACATGACGAGGAGTATCGAAATGGCCGAGAGGTAAAGATTGATATATTGGACGATGATATTCAGACACCTGAATGGTTTCGGAAAGGTTCGGATATATTTCGGAGTACAGAGGGGTTACCGGAACTCCCCGGGGAAATATTGGGCCTACATGGGCCTTAGTGGAGAGAGAGGGGAGCCCGCAAGGGGTGCCCCCCCCATGGTAGTACGAATTGGACTAGGGGAGGGGGCGGTGCCCCCCTTTCCCTCTCCCTCTCCCTCTCCTTCCTTTTCCCCTCCGATGAGAAAGGAAAACGGGGGGGGGGGGAATCCTACGAGGAGTGGAGTCCTAGTAGGACTCCCCCCCCCATGGCGCGCCCCTTGGTGGCCGGCCTCCTCCTCCCCTCCTTTATATACGGGGACAGGGGGCACCCCATAGTACATCAATTGTTCTCTTAGCCGTGTGCGGTGCCCCCCTCCACATTTTACTCCTCTGGTCATAGCGTAGTAGTGCTTAGGTGAAGCCCTGCGCAGATCACATCACCATGACCGTTACCAGGACGTCATGCTGACAGAACTCTCCCTCGACTCTCAGCTGGATCAAGAGTTTGAGGGTTCTCATCGAGCTGAATGTATGCTGAACTCGGAGGTGCCGTACGTTCGGTACTAGATCGGTTGGATTGTGAAGACGTTCGACTACATCAACCGCGTTAACCTTACGCTTCCGCTTCCGGTCTACGAGGGTACATGGACACACTCTCCCCTTCTCGTTGCTCTACATCTCGATAGATCTTGCGTGATCGTAGTTTTTTTTGCATGCTACGTTCCCCAACATCTCGGCCGCTTGTTTCCCTGGTCGGCACCTCCATGGCTATGGCCGCCTGCCATTGGCCTTCAGTGATCCCGCCGCCCAGCCACCGGCGGGCTGCTACGGCGCCGCTTCATCACCCGTGACTGCTCTCTGGTGGGGGGCCATGTCGACCTACGACGAACCACATGGCGGTGTCCCACAATCACAGCCAGGCTCCATTCCACATCTGTAGTCGGGCGTCCTCCCGCACATGCAGCCGGGCGGGCCGGGTGACGTCCCGTATATGCAGCTGGGCTACGCCCCGCGCATGTAGCCGGGTGGGGTCCCGTACATGCAGCCGGGCGACGTCCCGCAAACGACGCACGACAGCGTCCCGCGATCAGTCCAGCAACACCTGTACACGACACACGGCAGTGTCCCGCTATCGCAGCAGGGAGTCCAGCAACACCTGTTGGCGGGCCCGACTCATGGCTCAGCCTGGACGTAGCGAGCGGGCTTTTGAGCCCGCTCATGGATCGACCAGGACCGGACCAATCGGTCTCGACCCGCTAGGAAAACTGGCCGGTCCGAGCTGGCAATTTCGGCCCGAAAATCGACCGGTCCGGTCCAGTCTTAGCTCGGTCCGGCTTGGAGGACCGATGGCCCAACCCAATTAGAGCAAATAAGGAAGCCCATCCCGCATCACACATATAGATCGTGCGTGTGTGCGTGACCTAAACTCATCCCGCATCCCATTCGTGCGTGTGTGCGCCGCCGCTTCCACCAGGATGCACCGCGCCGCCGTCGCCGCTCCTTCCACCAGCGGACTGGACTAGGACGCGCCGCCGGCCGTCGTGCCTCTGCCTCGCGCCGCCGCTCCCTTGTGCGGCTGTTCCTCCCCTCTCCCCCTCGCGGCCGTGCCTCCGTGTCTCTGTCCCTCGCGCCGCCGTGCCGCCACGCATCAGGTCCGTCTTCTGCGTCTCCGGCCACCGTGCTGCTGCGCCGAGTACCACTCCGATAGCCTGGGCCTACATGGCAGTGACTGTATGCCGTCAGGACTGTGAGGACCGACGGTCCGCACCGAGCTTTGAATCTTGCTGGTCCTGTCCCTGAAATTGGGACCGCTGCACTGCTCGGTCCGGTACGGACTGGACCGCCGGCGGCCGGTCCAAACGACGGCTCGGACCGGGACCGGACCAGCCCGGACCGTGTCCACCCTGACTCATGGCGGTGTCCCGTACCTGCCACAGCCGCCTGCAGCTGGCTCCTACAGCGCTGCCCTCGCCAGTCCGTGGTCGGCTTCATCTGCCCCGTTGGCCTACGCCTATCCGCCAGCCTCGGTGACCGCGTCTCCTTATGGCGCGCCCACTTCGTACGGAGCGCCCTACGACGGACCATCGATGAAGCTGGTGGCTTCGTCCGTGGTACTGAGTGGTCCTTTACCCCCGAGCTTTTATGCGTCGCCGTCTCCTTCGGATCATGGTCTATCTAGTGCACATTTGTACTTTGTGCATCTCATCCCGCTGAAGCTGACGACGGATAACTATCTGTCATGGCATGGTCAGGTCTGCTACTTTTCCACAGTCGCTACTTGGAGGGGTTTCCGGATGGCACTTTGCCGTGCCCACCGCCATACCATCTGGGGCACCATGTGTGGGTGATCAAGATCATGCCATTCTCTCTGCCATCCAGTGCTCTCTTACGGAGGGGGTTTCGTCACTGGTCATCTTCGCCGATACATCTCGGGATGCGTGGATGGCTCTTCATACCAGTTTTGCTTCGCAGTCTCAAGCGTGGGCACGCCATCCGCACTGCGCTTGGGGAGGTGAAGCTTCATGATCTCGCCGTCACCGACTACTTCAACAAAGTGCCGGGTATGACTGACACACTTCTCTCCATTGGCAAGGCGCTTGGTCCGAAGGAGTTCACCTCTTATGTGCTCAACGGACTGAGTGACGACTATGATAATTTGGTGGAGAATATCAATGGTCATGACACTCCCATCAAGCCTGTGAGTTGTATGCGCGTCTCCTCGCTATGGCACAGCGCATCCAGGCTCGCTGCTCTATGCCGTGTTTCCCTTCCACCAATGCTGCAACGCGTGGGAAGGGCAAGCCCTACAAGCCACCAACTGGTGGAAAACCTCCACCGACCGTGCCTAGTTCGTGGAACACCACTACCTCCACGGCAGGTCGAGTCCATGCCTGCCGCCCTTCAGTTGTGTGGACTTGATGGTCACCTTGCCTCCCGTTGTCATCGTCGCTTCAAGCAGGATTTCTTGGGGATCAGGAAAAATGGCAAGGGTAGTGAGAAGCAGGCTGTCCTAGCGAGTCATGAGCAGGGGCATAATCCTTCTTATCTAGTTGATGCATCTTCGTACATGGATACGGGAGCTACCAATCACCTGATGATTGAGATGGGCCAGCTCTCTACACAGGAGCCGTACCGTGGACACGATCTGGTTCACTCCGCTAATGGGGAAGGTATGCACATCTCACATATTGGTTAGGCATCACTTCTTACACGTCGATCCACACAATTACTTCTTCTCAATGTCCTTCGTATTCCCTCTGTTTCATGTAGTTTGCTTTTAGTTCCTAAACTTGCTCGTGATAATAATGTTCTTGCTGAATTTCATCCTTCTAATTTTTTTGTTAAGGACTGGGACATGTGGGACGTACTCCTTAGAGGTCAACTGCGCCATAACGGTCTTTATGCACTTGATGTGCCACCAACTCCTAGTGCTTTGAGTGGTGTTCGTGTCTCTCCATCACATTGGCATGCACGCCTTGGTCATTCTGCCACTCCCATTGTTCGCCATTTACTTCATCCTCATGATCTTCCAGTCGTGTTCAATAAACATGTTGATGCAGTTTGTAATGCCTATCAACAAGGCAAGAGTCACCAGCTTCCTTTTTCTCAGTCGAGTCGTGTAGTCAATAAAACGCTTGAACTTGTGTTTTCAGATGTATGGGGCCATGCCCAAAGCTCTGTTAGTGGTCATAATTACTATGTCTGTTTAATTGATGCTTATAGTCGGTTCACTTGGCTTTCTTTTCTTAAACGCAAGTCTGGTGTGTTTAATGTTTTCTTGCAATTCCAAGCGCGTGTTAAGCGTCTACTCAGTCATAAAATCTTTCGTGTGCAATCCGATTGGGGGGGTGGTGAGTATCACAACCTCAATGCATTCTTTAATAAGCTTAGAATTACACATCGTGTCTCTTGTCCTCATAAACATCAGCAAAACGGTGTAGTTGAGCATAAATATCGTCATATAGTTGAGACTGGTCTTGCTTTGCTTTCCCATGCCTCTGTGCCTTTCTGATTTGGAGTGATGCATTTTCCACCGCATGCTTTCTCATTAACAAGCTTCCTACACGACTCCGTTAGATGAAAACATCACTTGAGCTCTTGCTGAATGAAGTTCCTGATTATACGTTTCTCAAGGTCTTTGCGAGCGCGTGTTGGCCACATCTTCGTCCATATAACAGAAGCATGTTGGAGTTTTGGTCTAAACAGTGTGTGTTTCTTGGTTATTGTTCTCTTCATAAAGGGTACAAGTGTCTTCATGTTCCCTCTAACCGCGTCTACATCTCACGTGATGTGGTGTTTGATGAGATTTTTTTCCTTTTTCCACACTTCCAGTCACCTCCACCACTCCCACTTCACCTGAGAAATCTGCTTTACCTTTGCCTGGTCAATTTGTTGATGCTGCATATACGCTGTTGTTGCTACCTAACCATGGTGCAGGTACTGGACGTGGAGCACGCCTCAAGCTTCCGGATGAGCAGCCGTCCATGTCCCCTCGGATGTCCGCCGAGCCCACTCGTGACGCCCCTCTGTCACCTGGCTTGCCGACAGGGCTGGCCGAGCCGGGCCCCGCCACCTCGGGACTTGCCGACGTGTTGGCCGAGCCGGGCGAGCTGCCGAGCCAGCTTCGCCTGAGCCAACCTCTGCCATGGGGGTCGAGTCGGCGTCCCCGCCCGCATTGGCCGAGAAGGCGTCCACGCCTTCCTTGCCAGGCCGGTCGCCTCGTGTGACTGGCTTTACATTTGGGGAGCGGTCTCCATCATCAGCATCATCTTCGTCTCCGCCGCCACCTCCGCCGTCTATCCCTGTTCTGCATCCTCGTGCATGCAGTCAGAGTGGTATCATTCGGCCAAAGGAGTGCACTGATGACACGGTTGCGTGGGTTGCGGCATGTATGGCATAGACAGATACTGACCCCACTGCTAAGCCTCGGCATTTTGGGATGGCCCTTCCGATTCGTCATTGGCACAGTGCCATGGAGCTGGAGTTTCAGGCACTACAGAGGAACGATAGATGGCGCTTGGTTCCTCCTGTGTCTGGTGTCAACATCATTGACTCCAAGTGGATGTTTAAGGTAAAGAAGCATGCTGATGGATCTATCGAGCGATACAAGGCACGATTGGTGGCCAAAGGATAAACAACAGTATGATCTTGATTACGAGGATACCTTCAGTCCAGTTGTCAAAGCTACCACCATTCATCTGCTTCTGTCCTTCGCTGTTGCCAAAGGGTGATCTCAGCTTCATCTTTATGTTCAGAATGCTTTTCTCCATGGGGTCTTGGAGGAAGAGGTTTACATGTGGAAACCTCTAGCTTTTGTTGATCCTGCTCGTCCGCATCATTAGTGTCATCTTGTTAAGGCGCTTTATGGATTTAAGCAGGCTCCTCGTGCATGACATGCCCGACTTGGCTAGGTTCTTTGATGTCTTGTATTTGCTCCGTCCACTGCAGACACGTCTCTGTTCATGTTTCATCGTCCTGAGATTACTATGTACCTACTGGTTTATGTTGATGACATTATTTTTATCAGCTCATCAGTGACTGTCGCTGATCGTTTGCTGTCTGCTCTGAGTGGTCATTTTGCCGTCAAGGATCTGGGTGCTCTCCATTACTTCATTGGTCTGGAGGTTTCACGGTCTTCTGCTGGCCTGACTCTCACTCAACATAAGTATTCCTTGACTTGCTGCAACATGCTGGTATGTTGCAATGCAAGCATGCTACCACCCCTATGCCTGCAACTAATCAGTTATCAGCCTTGGATGGTGCCTTGCTTCCTTCAGATGATGCTACAGAATACCGCACTGTTGTTGGTGACTTGTAGTACTTGACTATCACACGGCCGAACATCTCCTATGCGGTAAACCGTGTGTGTCAGTATCTTCATGCTCCACGGACTTCACACTGGTCAGTTGTGAAGCGTATACTGCGTTATCTCTCTCATACTGTCTCCTATGGCTTGCATCTTTGGTATACCTCCTCGAGTACTCTCTCGGCATTCTCTGATGCAGATTGGGCTGGGAGCCTAGATGACCGGTGATACGGGGGGCTATGTTGTCTTCTTTGGTCGCAACTTGATCGCCTGGAGTGCTTGCAAGCAGGCCACAGTCTCTCGGAGTAGCACTGAAGCAGAGTATAAGGCGGTTGCCAATGCCGCGACTGAGCTCATTCGGGTACAGTCTCTATTGAGAGAGTTGGTAGTCTCTCAAGAGCAGCCACCGGTTCTTTGTGTGATAATATTGCTGCGACGTATCTTTCATCTAATCCATTTTTTCATGCTCGTACGAAGCACATCGAAGTTGACTGTCACTTTGTGAGGGAAAGTGTTACACAGAAACTTCTTCATATCAAGTTCATCTCCTCCAAAGATCAACTTGCTGACATCTTCACGAAGCCACTTCCACAACCTCCGTTTGAAGGTTGTAGGCACAATCTTAACTTGCTTTGTACTTCAGGCCACAGTTAAGATTGAGGGAGGGTGTTAGATAATGTTTATACGTAGCTTCCGTGTATATCCTGTATATTGTGTATTTGTACACTTCGTGTACCCTTATATATATGAGGTAGCCACACCTGTTTTGGGTGTCGTACAGTTTTCCACAAACATAATGTTTCACAACCACAAGAAAGTCAGATTTTTTTCATTTATTTTAAATTTTACTGTCAACCTGAGCTCATATAAGCTTGAGCTCAGTTATTTAGCGTCCACACGAAACCAGAATCCTATCAAACAAAAATCCAGCTGGGATATGAAACAACGCAAGTTACTATGCAAGAAGCGAACTTACAGAACAATGCTTTGTGGAACTAGCATAACAAGCATCTCCAATAGGAGTCTGCTCAAACCGTTTTTTGGCATTTGGGGGCAAAAAAGTCGCGTGCAGCCCAAAAGAAGGCACCAAGTGCCGCAAATATACAACACTTGAGCGGCTACGGCAAAATCAAGACAAGCCGCGTGCGACCCTCCAACCATCAGTTTCATTCCCACCTCCGACCGCACCTTCACACCACCACCACCGCACTACAGCCCCACAAGCCATCCCCTCTGCACCGCCGCTCACCCAGACTCCATCCCAATCCCACCCAATATCTCGCCGCCTCGGACCGTTTCCGGAGCCCCCTCCGCTGCGCCGATTTGACCTCGGCTACCTCTCCGATTCCAGCCAACTGCCTAAATTTGTCATGCATTTCTTTGCATAAGCACAGAAGATTGAGAGCTCTAGATAGTTTCTATTGTAGATGAGCTCATGTGACTACAAGTTTTGCTACGATTCCTTGTTGGGTGAGGAGTTTGACATGGAGGAGGAGGAAGCTCTTGCGTTGATCTTGGCAATGCAC
Source organism: Triticum aestivum (assembly GCF_018294505.1). Classification (NCBI taxonomy): domain Eukaryota; kingdom Viridiplantae; phylum Streptophyta; class Magnoliopsida; order Poales; family Poaceae; genus Triticum; species Triticum aestivum. The sequence goes on from NC_057810.1 coordinate 16,326,276, forward strand.
ATGAAAAAGAGGCCGAAGCATGGCGGTTCTATTGGCATGGATAGCTTAGAGGACAGAAGAAGGAGGCCACCATCATCCTTGAGGCTGTGCTGATCATGAGACATGGATATGACGTGCATATTATGGGATGCTTGGATCTTGCATGATTTCAATGTGCTCCACCGCTCACCTCTCTTTACAAAATTAGCGAATGAAGAACTTTGATCGGTGACCTTCCAAGCAAACGGATGCACCGACAACTTTCAGTAGTACCTCCCGGATGAGATCTCTCCAAGGTGGGCTACGTTTGTCAAGCCAATAGTAAAACCCAAAGATATGAAAGTACTTTTATTTTCACAATGCTCCATGGACGACTAGGAAATATGTTGAGAGGGCATTTGGGGTTTTGCAATGCCAATTTGCTATTGTGTGAGGACTGGTTAGGCTTTGGGATCAAGAGATCCTTTGTTACATGATAACATCATGCGTGATCTTGCACGACATGACCTCATGCGAATACCCTTTGTATGACCTCGTGGGATTACCCATGCGGACGGCTAGAAGGCAAGACCGGATCAAACGCTTTCTTTAGGTGTACCATGACATTAGAGATGCGGATGCACTGATCTTGAAAAGATCTCATAGGATCTCACAGAGGAGTGGTGGACATGGCATGGGCATGAACAACCATAGTTGCATCTCTACCTTTGTTGTATTAGTGTGATGAACTTTGTTGCATTGTGTGCTAAAAGCTTTGTTGTTGACTTTGATTTGATGAAGTATGTAATAATCATTGTTGGGTTTATTTTGGACATATGAGTTGCATTTGATATTTTCTGTATCCAATATGTATGTGTTATTCGAGATGAAAAGTGCATATGTCATTGCCGTGTGGCAGCCTTATTATAGGGTAATTGTTGGAGACCACATTTTTTCATGAAAGAAAGCAGTTTTGGTGCCTAATTTTTTTACTCGAGCCACTTTTGGTGACCTATTATAAGGTGCTATTGGAGATGCTCTAACACCTCAATTTATTAATGAGGCATAAACAATGAAGTCGTTGCCATAGTGTTGTTTCCCAGTCTTTCTTGGTACAGTTTCAGCAATACGATCTGGAACTGGGATTCTGTAACAACATGATGATCGCCATCTCTCTTAGATGCAGTCAACGCGTAAACAATATGCGCACAACAAACAAGAGGAACTAACAAGCCACCAGAAACTGAAACTTAAGCTTAGATATCAATGCCAAGAAAAAAAATCAGCGATGGCTCACGGATACCCCGAGTTGCTGTGTTGTTCATCATCGATACAAAAAAACCTATTACTCCCTGACTGACTACACAATGCGCAGTGGAGGAGCCAGGAAAAATTAAGAGCCGGGGCAGACGGCAAGCTAACTAAAAAGACAAAATACCACATGCTCCTCCATTTCAACCTTTTTTTGCCAAACTTTTAAAATCTTTGCAACCAGAAAATGGAACATGATTTATCAAATGAAGAATCTAAGTCTCAAGTTGGTCTCTCAATAATGACGGTAACTATTTAAGAAAGATCTGCTATATATTTCAGCAAGCCACAAGAAACACACAATTACCTCTTGATTTGAGTCACTGAAGGTCTGAAGCAATGATTCATCTCAACACAATCTAACGACATAAAAAATCTTCAGCCTGACAATAATGAAGAACGGTGATAGTCCTTCCCTCTAGTTCTGATATTTATAACTTCAGATTAAAATTGAATGATTTAAAATGATTGAACTAACTAACAATGATTTGGCTAGAGGAGTCAAGAAGAAGCAAAACCTATAAGGAGTGGAGATCGATTTTCCTTCAACGAACCTTTTCGGAACGATCGAATCCCCAAATTCCTATATAGATGCAAATTACAAACCAATTTACTACTAATAAAATCTCCGAACCTAAGTAGTGAATTCCCATCCCATAAATTTGTGTGTGCGTGCGTGTCCACTCATTGAAATCCCAAAATCTAGTTGATCTTAACTTACCTTGCCTAATTAGTGGACATGAATGTCTAGGAAGAGCCGTTGTGGATTGCCATCTTTTTTAAATGGGAGGATTGCCAAATATAATGGACAGTGAATTCCCATCTTTTTTAAATATGGCTAATTAATACGTGGCGCCATAGCATGGTTTATGTGGCCGCTCGCTGGTGAGCCCGGACAGCTGCCCCGGGTCGCCGGGTACTGCCTCTGCCACTGATTTAAATAAAAATGTGTTAATTTTGTTTGAAATTAAAATTGTGCTAATTCTGTTTGTTATGCCTTGTTATCCTTTTACTTGATGTTGTTATGCATTTAGAGTAACAAATGTGACAATTCTGGTTTTTTCTGCCTTATTATCTTTTTAGTTGATGTTATGATGCATTTAAAGTTGAATGTTGTTTATTCTGTTGTAAAAATTGTGCTATTTTTTGTTACTGTCCTGGTTTATTCTTTTTTATTCCTTACTCCTTTTTTATTTCATATGATGATGCATTTAGAGTTGACATATTGTTTATTCTGTTATAGCTATATATTATGATGCATTGCTAACCTGGTGCTTGAAATTTTGATATGTAGGGCTTGTAAGCAATGACATCCATTATATTTGGAACCATGGCCCCAAGTTTGGTGGGGGATTTGATTGTCGGTACTGCCCCCTAATCACTAGAGGAGGAGGTGCAACCTGCTTTAGGGAGCGCACCTTGGAGGTATACTAGGTGAAGTGAGGGAGTGCCCCAATGTTCCAAGAAATGTGCGTGCTCCAATAAGGGACTCCCGGGATGACGCAAGGCGGAAGAAGAGGGAAAAGACAAATCGTAAACTCCGCTTGGAACGGGATATCATGGAAGGGTTGTACCATGGAGAAGGGGTGAAAAATATTGAAGAAGATGATGATGAACAGATTCATGCCGCACTTCGGGAGTCCCTAAGAGACAAGAATGTCTCTCGTGCAGTTGAGAGGAGGAGAGGGAGTGGGAGTGGTGTTCGTGTGTCGCTTGGGAAACAAAGTATCACAACATACTTTGACAAGGAATTATCGAGCAACAAAGTATCAATGCAACCAAAGATCAGCAGTGCTTTGATTGTTGAGTCAGAAGATGTACTTGGCCAAGCCTGGGCAATGTTCTTTCATGCTAATTACATTGCTGGTCTGAAAGCAAATTGTCCCTATTTTCGTGCGGCAGTCAAGATATCTCAAAACCTTGGCCCAGCTCCTGTTCCAACTGCTAAGGAGATTGATGGGATTTATTTGGACAAAAATTATGAAGAAGCTGAATAGTGGCTGAAGATGTTCTAGCAAGACTAGAGGAACTATGGCGTAACTGTGATGTGTGACTCATGGACAAGGCCTACTGGTATGTGTCTCATCAATTTCATGGTGTATTGCAATGCACGGATGTTCTTTCATAAATCCATTGATGCTTTCGATCAAACTCAGAATGCAGGTTAGTTTCTAATGATTGAAATTATTTTTAATCATGCTCATTCATTGTTAATTCTGATTAGCCATGCCTTGTTAGCTCTTTACATGATATTATGATGCATTTAAGTTGAAACAATGTTACTTATGTTTATTCATAGTTAAATATGTATTATGCTTTTATTATGTTTTTACTTGATATCACGGTGTATTTAGAGTTGAAGTTTTGTTATTTTTATTTATTCATGGTTAAATGGGGCTATTATGCCTTTTCTCTTTTTTACGTGATATTATTATGCATTTAGAGTAAAAAATGTGTTATTTCTGTTTATTCATGCTTATTTCTGTTTTTTATTACTTTCTTCATTTTTGTTTCAAATAAAATTTACTTGCAATTAATTGGTAGAGTTTATCTATAGAAAGATCAAAAAAGTTGTTGTTGAGGATATAGGATCTACCTCTTGAACCGGTAAGTAGCGTAGCTCGGGAAGATGTTCCCGTGGTGCCTGCACCGACTAGAGAGGAAATTAATGATGATGATCAAGGTACTTCGGATCAAGTCACTAATGAACTTCGTAGGTCCACAAGGACACGTTCCACACCAGAGAGGTATGGCAACCCTGTCCTGGAAATCATGTTGTTAGACAACGGTGAACCTTCGAACTATGAAGAACCAATGGCGGGCCTAGATTCCAACAAATGGCTTGAAGCCATGCAATCCGAGATAGGATCCATGTATGAAAACAAAGTGTGGACTTTGAAAGACTTGCCCGATGATCGGCGAGCGATAGAAAACAAATGGATATTGAAGAAGAAGACGGACGCGGATGGTAATGTTACCATCTATAAAGCTTGACTTGTCGCTACGGGTTATCGACAAGTTCAAGGGGTTGACTACGATGAGACTTTCTCTCCCGTAGGAAAGCTGAAGTTCGACCGAATCATGTTAGCAATTGCCGCATACTATGATTATGAGATATGGCAAATGGACGTCAAAACGGCATTCCTTAACGGCTATCTTAAGGAAGAACTATATACGATGCAGCCGGAAGGTTTTGTCGATCCTAAGAATGCTAACAAGGTACGCTAGCTCTAGCGCTCCATCTATGGGATGGTGTAAGCATCTCGGAGTTGGAATATTTGCTTTGATGAAATGATCAAAGCGTTTGGGTTTATGCAGACTTATGGAGAAGCCTGCATTTACAAGAAAGTGAGTGGGAGCTCTGTAGCATTTCTCATATTATATGTAGATAACATACTTTTGATGGGAAATGATATAGAACTTCTGGACAGCATTAAGGCCTACTTGAATAAGTGTTTTTTGATGAAGGACCTTGGAGAAGCTACTTACATATTAGGCATCAAGATCTGTAGAGATAGATCAAGACGCCTCATAGGTCTTTCACAAAGCACATACCTGGATAAGATATTGAAGAAGTTCAATATGGATCAGTCCAAGAAGGGGTTCTTGCCTGTGTTGCAAGGTGTGAAATTGAGCTCGGCTCAATGTCCGACCATGGCAGAAGATAGAGAAAAGATGAGTGTCGTCCCCTATGCCTCAGCCATAGGGTCTATCATGTATGCCGTGCTGTGTACCAGACCTGATGTAAACCTTGCCGAAGTTTGGTAGGAAGGTACCAAAGTAATCCCGACATGGAACACTGGACAGCGGTCAAGAATATCCTGAAGTACCTGAAAAGGACTAAGGATATGTTTCTCGTTTATGGAGGTGACAAAGAGCTCGTCGTAATGGGTTATGTCGACGCTAGCTTCGACACAGATCTGGATGACTCTAAGTCACAAACCGGATACGTGTATATTTTGAATGATGGGGCAGTAAGCTGGTGCAGTTGCAAGCAAAGCATCGTGGCGGGATCTACATGTGAAGCGGAGTACATGGCAGGCTCGGAGGCAGCACATGAAGCAATCTGGATGAAGGAGTTTATTATCGACCTAGGAGTTATTCCCAATGCGTCGGTGCCGATGACTCTCTTCTGTGACAACACTGGAGCCATTCCCTTGCCAAGGAGCCCTGGTTTCACAAGAAGACTATGCACATCAAGCGGTGCTTCAACTCCATTCGTGAAAATGTTCAAGATGGAGACATAGATATTTGCAAAGTGCATACGGATCTGAATGTTGTAGATCCGTTGACTAAACCTCTTCCGCGAGCAAAACATGATCAACACCAGAACTCTATGGGTGTTCGATTCATCACAATGTAACTAGATTATTGACTCTAGTGCAACTGGGAGACTATTGGAAATATGCCCTAGAGGCAATAATAAAATGGTATTATTATATTTCCTTGTTCATGATAATTGTCTATTGTTCATGCTATAATTGTGTTATACGGAAATCGTAATACATGTGTGAATACATAGACCACAACATGTCCCTAGTAAGCCTCTAGTTGACTAGCTCGTTGATTAATGTATGTTTACGGTTTCCTGACCATGGAAATTGGATGTCGTTGATAACGGGATCACATCATTGGGAGAATGATGTGATGAACAAGACCCAATCCTAAGCATAGCACAAGATCGTGTAGTTCGTTTGATAGAGCTTTTCTAATGTCAAGTATCATTTCCTTAGACCATCAGATCGTGCAACTCCCGGATACCGTAGGAGTGCTTTGGGTGTACCAAACGTCACAACGTAACTGGGTGACTATAAAGGTGCACTACAGGTATCTCCGAAAGTGTCTGTTGGGTTGGCACAGATCGAGACAGGGATTTATCACTCCGTATGACGGAGAGGTATCTCTGGGCCCACTCGGTAATGCATCATCATAATGAGCTCAATGTGACCAAGTGGTTGGTCACGGGATCATGCATTACGGTACGAGTAAAGTGACTTGCCGGTAACGAGATTGAAGGAGGTACCGGGATACCGACGATCGAACCTCGGGCAAGTAACGTACCGATTGACAAAGGGAATTGCATACGGGATTACTTGAATCCTCGACATCGTGGTTCATCCGATGAGATCATTGTGAAACATGTGGGAGCCAACATGGGTATCCAGATCCCGCTGTTGGTTATTGGCCGGAGAGCGGTCTCGGTCATGTCTGCGTGATTCCCGAACCCGTAGGGTCTACAAACTTAAGGTTCGATGATGCTAGGGTTATTAGGAAGACTTGTAAGTGATTACCGAATGTTGTTCGGAGTGACGGATGAGATCCCGGACGTCACGAGGAGTTCCGAAATTGTCCGGAGGTGAAGATTTATATATGGGAAGTTGTCATACGGTCACCGGAAAGGTTCGGGGGCATATCGGTATTGTACCGGGGCCACCGGAGGGGTTCCGGGGGTCCACCGGGAGGGGCCACCTCTCTCGAAGGGCCTCATGGGCCGTAGTGGGCAGGGAACCAGCCCTTGGAGGGCTGGGCGCATCCCCCCCCTTGGTCCCATGCGCCTAGGGTTGGGGGCAAACCCTAGTGGGGGCGCCCCCATTGCTTGGGGGGCAAGCCCCCTCCCCTTGCCCCCCCTCTAGATCTCATCTAGAGGGGGCCGGCCCCCTTCTCCCTTCCCCTATAAATAGAGGGGCGAGGGGAGGGCTGCACAGCACATCCAAGGCGCAGCCCCTCCCCTCCCCAACACCTCTCCTCCTCCGTTAAGTGCTTGGCGAAGCCCTGCCGGAGTATTGCCTCTCCATCACCACCACGCCGTCGTGTTGCTGTTGGAGCTCTCTTCCTCAACCTCTCCCTCCACCTTGCTGGATCAAGGCGTGGGAGACGTCTCCCCTCCGTACGTGTGTTGAACGCGGAGATGCCGTCCGTTTGGCGCTAGGATCTTCGGTGATTTGGATCACGACGAGTACAACTCCCTCAACCCCGTTCTCTTGAACACTTCCGCTCGCGATCTACAAGGGTATGTAGATGCACTCCTCTCTCTCGTTTCTAGATGACTCCATAGATTGATTTTGGTGAAGCAAGAATTTTTTTATTTTCTGCAACATTCCCCAACAATAATGTGGGACTAACGCCCTTAAGATCATTCAGAGTATATCCAATAGCAGCTCGGTGCTTCTTCAGAGTTTTCAATAATCTTTCTTCTTCTTTCTCTGAAAGGTTAGCACTAATAATAACAGGATATATTTCTTTTTCATCAAGATAAGCATACTTGAGATTATCAGGTAAAGCTTTGAGTTCAAACACGGGATCACCCTTGGGTGGAGGGGGATCCCCAAGAATTTCAACGGTAAGGTTATGTTTCAGCATAGGTTCCTGTTTAAGGAACACTTCATCTATTTCTTCCCTTTCCTTTATAAACATATCATTTTCATGGTTTAGCAAATATTGTTCTAACGGATCAGTTGGAGGAATAGCAATGGAAGCAAGACCAATAATCTCATCCTTACTAGGTGGTTCCCTTTCACGAGGTTGTCTACTAAACTTAGTGAAATTAAACTCATGAGACATACCATCTATGCCAACAGTGACAATATGCTTTTCACAATTAATTTTAGCACTGGCAGTATTCAAGAAGGGTCTACCAAAAATAATGGGACAAAAATCATCTTGTGGGGAACCAAGAACAAGAAAATCAGCAGGATATTTAACCTTCCCACACAAAACTTCAACATCTATAACAATCCCAATAGGTTTAATGGTATCCCTATTAGCAAGCTTAATAGTGACATCAATGTCTTCTAATTAAACGGGTGCAATGTCGTGCATAATTTCTTTATAAAGATCATAAGGTATCGCACTAGCAGTAGCACCCATATCACATAAGCCATGATAACAATGATCTCCTATTTTAATAGAAATAACAGGCGTGCCTACATTAGGTCTACGTGTCTTAGTATCGGGTCTAGCAATATTAGCAGTTTCACCCAAGAAAGAGATAACATGCCCATCTAAGTCCTCATCCAAGAGATATTTAATCATAGCAATACCAGGTTCCACATTAATTTGCTTAGGAGGTGTATAGGTCCTAGTATTACTCTTACGAACAACAGTCAAAGCTTTAGCATGATCTTTTATCCTAACAGGAAAAGGAGGTTTTTCGACATAAGCAGTAGGAATAATAGGATCACTATATGTAATAGTCTTTTCTTCGACTGTAATGGGTGCAACTACTTTCACTTCATCAGGAGGATTATATTTAAACCACTTCTCTTTAGGGAGATCAACGCGAGTAGCAAAAGTTTCACAAAAAGTAGCTACTATCTCAGAGTCAAGTCCATAATTAGAGCTAAATCCACCGAAGGCATCAGTATCCATAAAAGATTTAACACAACCGAACCTAGGTGTCATACCTGACTCCTTACCATCATCGGAACCCCAATCTTCAGAGTTGCGTTTAATTCTTTCCAATAAGTCCCATTTGAAATCAATAGTCTTCAGCATATAGGAACCAGCACAGGAAGCATCGAGCAACTTGCGATTATCAAGAGAAAGGCGATCATAAAAATTCTGAATAATCATTTCCCGAGAGAGCTCATGATTGGGGCATGAATACAACATTGACTTAGGCCTCCCCCAAGCTTGAGCGATGCTTTCTCCATCGCGAGGCAAGAAACTATATATGTAGTTACGATCACGATGAACAAGATGCATAGGGTAGAACTTCTGGTGAAATTCCAACTTCAATCGCTTATAATTCCAAGATCTCATATCATCACATAGCCTATACCATGTCATTATCTCCCTTCAAAGATAAAGGGAAGACCTTCCTTTTGACAACATCATCGGGCATACCTGCAAGCTTAAACAATCCACAAACTTCATCCACAAAGATATGTTGTAAGTCGGAATGCAATGTTCCGTCTCCTGCAAAAGGATTAGCTAGCAGTTTTTTTATCATACCCGAAGGAATCTCAAAGTGAATATTTTTCATAAAGTTTAGTAGGTTGAGGAGCATTTCTTTGCTCTTCTGGTTGGGGCGAAGATACCCCAAACAGGCCCCTCAAAGGATTAGTTTCCATAGTGACAAGTAACAGAAAATTTCAGCACACTATATAAATGTTTCCTTACCAAGTTCCACTCACCAAAAGAGCTACACTCCCCGGCAACGGCGCCAGAAAAGAGTCTTGATGACCCACAAGTATAGGGAATCTATCGTAGTCCTTTCAATAAGTAAGAGTGTCGAACCCAATGAGGAGCAGAAGGAAATGATAAGCGGTTTTCAGTAACGTTTTCTCTGCAAGCACTGAAATAGTAGGTGATAGATAGTTTTGTGATAAGATAAATAGTAATGAGAAAAAAGTAAATAAAGTAAATAAAGTGCAGCAAGGTGGCCCAATCCTTTATGTACCAAAGGATAAGCCTGGAAAAATTCTAATAATGAGGAAGGAGCTCCTGAGGACACATTGGGAATTATCGTCAAGCTAGTTTTCATCACGTTCATAAGATTCACGTTCGGTATTTTGATAATTTGATATGTGGGTGGACCGGCACTTGGGTACTGCCCTAACTTGGACAAGCATCCCACTTCTGATTAAACCCTATTGCAAGCATCTGCAACTACAAAAAGGAGTATTAAGGTAAACCTAACAACATCATTAAACATATGGGTCCATATCAACCCCTAACGAAGCAACGCATAAACTAGGGTTTAAGCTTCTGTCACTCTAGCAACCCATCATCTACTTATTACTTCCCTATGCCTTCCTCTAGGCCCAAATAATGGTGAAGTGTCATGTAGTCGACGTTCACATAACACCACTAGAGGAAAGACAACATACATCTCATCAAAATATCGAATGAATACCAAATTCACATGACTACTAATAGCAAGACTTCACCCATGTCCTCAGGAACAAACGTAACTACTCACAAAGCATATTCATGTTCATAATCAGAGGAGTAATAATATGCATAAAGGATCTGAACATATGATCTTCCACCAAGTAAACCAATTAGCATCAACTACAAGGAGTAATCAACACTACTAGCAACCCACAGGTACCAATTTGTGGTTTTGATACAAGATTGGATACAAGAGATGAACTAGGGTTTTGAGAGGAGATGGTGCTGGTGAAGATGTTGATGGAGATTGACCCCCTCTCAATGAGAGGATCGTTGGTGATGATGTTGGTGATGATTTCCCCCTCCCGGAGGGAAGTGTCCCCGGCAGAACAGCTCCGCCAGAGCCCTAGATTGATTCCACCAAGGTTCCGCCTCGTGGCGGCGGAGTTTCGTCCCGTAAGCTTTCCCACGAATTTTTCCAGGGTAAAAGTGATGATATAGCAGAAGATGGACGCCGGAGGCCCACCAGGGGGCCCAGGAGATAGGAGGCCGCGCCCTACAGGGGGGGGCGCCCTCCTGTCTCCTGGACAGGGTGTGGGCCCCCTGGCCTATTTCTTTCGCTCATAAATCCTTAATAAATCCAAAATGTTGTTTCGAGGAGTTTCAGGACTTTTGGAGTTGTGCAGAATAGGTTTCCAATGTTTGCTCCTTTTCTAGCCAGAATTCCAGCTGCCGGCATTCCCCCTCTTCATGGTAAACCTTGTAAAATAAGAGAGAATAGCCATAAGTAATGAGATATAATGTGTAATAACAGCCCATAATGCAATAAATATTGATATAAAAGCATGATGTAAAATGGACGTATCAGGGACCTTCATACTGAGCAAGCATTCAAAGAAGATTTCCTTCTCTTCTTTGGTAAGAGCGTAGCTGGCAGGACCTTCATACTGCTTTGGAGGCATGCCGTCTTTTTAGTGAAAACGTTGCAGGTCCTCCCGTGCCTTGGTGTATTTTTTGTCTTCCCATACACGCCCAAGAAGCCTAGCAGGTTCACGCAAAGGTTCTTCATCACGTGCATCACGTCGATTGAAGAGCAGACCTCTAGGTCTTTCCAGTAGGGTAGGTCCCAAAATATAGATTTCTTCTTCCACATGGGTGCGCGTCCCTCGGCGTCATTCGGAACAGATAGTCCGTAGGGACCCTTTCCAAAGATTAAGTGTAATTTATTGACCATAGCAAGTACGTGATCACCAGTACGCATGGCGGGCTTCTTCCGGTGATCTGCCTCGCCTTTGAAATGCTTGCCTTTCTTTCAACATTAATGGTTGGTCGGAAGAAATCGACGATGGCACAGGTACACATTCTTCCTGCGTTTGTCCAGGTATATACTTTCGGTGTCAGCTAAACAGTGCGTGCATGCGTGGTATTCCTTGTTTGTTTGTCCTGAAAGGTTACTGAGAACGGGCCAATCATTGATGGTTACAAACAGCAACGCGTGCAGGTAAATTCCTCCTGTTTGTGCTCATCCCACACACGTACACAGTTTCCATTTCACAGCTGTAAAAGTTCTCTAACTAAAGGCCTTAGGTACACATCAATGTCATTGCCGGGATGCTTAGGGCCTTGGATGAGAAATAGCATCATAATGAGCTTCCTCTTCATGCACATCCAAGGAGGAAGGTTATACATACATAGAGTCACGGGCCAGGTGCCATGATTGCTACTCTGCTCCCCGAAAGGATTAATGCCATCCACAATTAAACCAAACCATACGTTCTTTGGATAACCTTCAAACTCAGCCCGGTACTTTCTCTCGATTTTTCTCCACTTCGACCCGTTAGAGGGTGCTCTCAACTTCCTGTCTTTCTTAAAGTGCTCACTGTGCCATCGCATCAACTTGGCATGCTCTTTGTTTCTGAACAGTCGTTTCAACTGTGGTATTATAGGAGCATACCACAACACCTTCGTAGGAACCCTCTTCATCACCAGGGTCATCTCGTCTGATCTTATACCGCAATGCACCACATACAGGGCATGCATTCAAATCCTTGTACGCACCGCGGTAGAGGTTGTAGTCATTAGGGAATGCATGTATCTTCTGCACCTCCAATCCTAGAGGGCATACGACCTTCTTTGCTGCGTACGTACTGTCGGGCAATTCATTATCCTTTGGAAGCTTCTTCTTGAATATTTTCAGTAGCTTCTCAAATCCTTTGTCAGGCACAACATTCTCTGTCTTCCACTGCAGCAATTCCAGTACGGTGCCGAGCTTTGTGTTGCCATCTTTGCAATTTGGGTACAACCCTTTTTTGTGATCCTCTAACATGCGATCGAACTTCAGCTTCTCCTTTTGAATTTCGCACTGTCTCCTTGCGTCAACAATGACCCGGTGGAGATCATCATCGGGCACAATATCGTCTGGTTCCTCTTGATCTTTAGCATCTTCCCCTGTTGTAGCATCACCGTATTCCAGGGACACATAGTTGTCATCGTCCTCTTCTTCTTCGATGTCTTCCATCATAACCCCTATTTCTCTATGCTTGGTCCAAACATTATAGTGTGGCATGAAACCCTTATAAAGCAGGTGGGTGTGAAGGGTTTCCGAGTCAGAGTAAGACCTCGTATTCCCACAGCTAGGGCATGGACAACACATAAAACCATTCTTCTTGTTTGCCTCAGCCACTTCGAGAAAATTATGCACGCCATTAACATACTCGAAGGTGTGTTTGTCACCGTACATCCATTCCTGGTTCATCTGCGTGCATTATATATAATTAAGTGTGTCAAAAACCATTACAGAACATCATGGATGGATAAGTGATCAATTTAATAGAAGTTCATCATCACATTAAAACCAAAGTACATACATAGTTCTCATTGAACATAGCTCTCTAGAGCATCTAATTAAACCATACATTGAAACTATGTAAAACATTTCAATGCAACAACAAATGCGATCATAATCACAACCAAGGTAACAATTGATCCAATGGCATGATGATACCAAGCCTCGGTTTGAATGCCATATTTTCTAATCTTTCTAATCTTCAAACGCATTGCATCCATCTTGATCTTGTGATCATCGATGACATCTGCAACATGCAACTCCAATATCATCTTCCACTCCTCAATTTTTTTTATTTTTTCCTTTAAGTAATTGTCTTCTTCAACTAAATTTAACCTCTCGACAATAGGGTCGGTTGGAATTTGCGGTTCACATACCACCTCGATAAATAAAATCTATGTCACGTTGGTCGGCATAATTGTCATAAACAATAAATGAACCAAATAGTTATAAAAGATAATATATACCACATCCAAATCATAGACAGGACGAGGGCCGACGGGGGCGGATACCAAAACCATCGCATTATATAATAACAAGCAATAATAAAAGTAAGAAAATTCGACAAGTATCTATCTAAAGTAACAATTTTTTCTTTCAGAAAGAAGATAAGAACAAGAGGCTCACCACGCTGGTGCCGGCGACGAGATCGGCACGGGCGATCGACGGCGGTGAAGACGGGGACAGGACGTGACGGACCGCTAAACCTAGACAAATCTTGGACAAAATGGAGCTTGGAGGTCGAGCTTCGAGAGGAGAAAGCTTAAATAGTGTGGCTCAAACATTTCATCGAACACCTCATGTGCATAGGAGGTGAGCTAGAGCACCACAAAGCTCTCCCCTCGTTGGCCAGAAAAAATAGAGCAGTGTGGATTGCTCTGCTGCGGCGATGGGGTATATATAGGCAACTCATTGGTCCCGGTTTGTGGCAGGAACCGAGACTAAAGGCCCCCTTCTATCCCGGTTCCAGCCACGAACCGGGACAAATGGCTGTGGGCCATGAGCGAGGACCATTTGTCCCGGTTCATGCCAGGAACCAGGACAAATGGGTCCAGACGAACCGGGACAGATGCTCCACGAGTTCCGGCCACCCCCGTGGGCGCACGAACCGGGACGTATGCCCCCCCCATGGGTCCCGGTTCGTGACTGAACCTGGACTAATTGGCTGGCCAGGCACCAACCAAAGCCCTGTTTTCTACTAGTGTCTACAGGTGTCTCCGAAGGTGTTTGTTGTTTGGCATAGATCAAGATTAGGATTTGTCACTCCGAGTATCAGAGATGTATCTCTGGGCCCTCTCGGTAGTGCACATCAGTATAAGACTTGCAAGCAATGTGACTAATGATTTAGTTGCGGGATGATGCATTACGGAATGAGTGAAGAGACTTGCCGGTAATGAGATTGAGCTAAGGTATGATGATACTGACGATCGAATATCGGGCAAGTAACATACCGATGACAAAGGGAATAATGTATGTTGTTATTGCGGTTTAACCTATAAAGATCTTCGCAGGAACCAATATGAGCATCCAGGTTCCGCTGTTGGTTATTGACCAGAGATGTGTCTCGGTCATGTCTACATAGTTCTCTAACCCGTAGGGTCCGCACGCTTAACGTTCGATGACGATTTGTATTATGATTTATGTGTTTTGGTGACCGAAGTTAGTTCGGAGTCCCGGATGAGACCACGGACATGACGAGGAGTATCGAAATGGCCGAGAGGTAAAGATTGATATATTGGACGATGATATTCAGACACCTGAATGGTTTCGGAAAGGTTCGGATATATTTCGGAGTACAGAGGGGTTACCGGAACTCCCCGGGGAAATATTGGACCTACATGGGCCTTAGTGGAGAGAGAGGGGAGCCCGCAAGGGGTGCCCCCCCCATGGTAGTACGAATTGGACTAGGGAAGGGGG
>NC_057810.1:16341364-16390237 GCF_018294505.1 Triticum aestivum
AGTCCTAGTAGGACTCCCCCCCATGGCGCGCCCCTTGGTGGCCGGCCTCCTCCTCCCCTCCTTTATATACGGGGACAGGGGGCACCCCATAGTACATCAATTGTTCTCTTAGCCGTGTGCGGTGCCCCCCTCCACATTTTACTCCTCTGGTCATAGCGTAGTAGTGCTTAGGTGAAGCCCTGCGCAGATCACATCACCATGACGGTTACCAGGACGTCATGCTGACAGAACTCTCCCTCGACTCTCAGCTGGATCAAGAGTTTGAGGGTTCTCATCGAGCTGAATGTATGCTGAACTCGGAGGTGCCGTACGTTCGGTACTAGATCGGTTGGATTGTGAAGACGTTCGACTACATCAACCGCGTTAACCTTACGCTTCCGCTTCCGGTCTACGAGGGTACATGGACACACTCTCCCCTTCTCGTTGCTCTGCATCTCGATAGATCTTGCGTGATCGTAGTTTTTTTTGCATGCTACGTTCCCCAACATCTCGGCCGCTTGTTTCCCTGGTCGGCACCTCCATGGCTATGGCCGCCTGCCATTGGCCTTCAGTGATCCCACCGCCCAGCCGCCGGCGGGCTGCTACGGCGCCGCTTCATCACCCGTGACTGCTCTCTGGTGGGGGGCCATGTCGGCCTACGATGAACCACATGGCAGTGTCCCACAATCACAGCCAGGCTCCATTCCACATCTGTAGTCGGGCGTCCTCCCGCACATGCAGCCGGGCGGGCCGGGTGACGTCCCGTATATGCAGCTGGGCTACGCCCCGCGCATGTAGCCGGGTGGGGTCCCGTACATGCAGCCGGGCGACGTCCCGCAAACGACGCACGGCAGCGTCCCGCGATCAGTCCAGCAACACCTGTACACGACACACGGCAGTGTCCCGCTATCGCAGCAGGGAGTCCAGCAACACCTGTTGGCGGGCCCGACTCATGGCTCAGCCTGGACGTAGCGAGCGGGCTTTTGAGCCCGCTCATGGATCGACCAGGACCGGACCAATCGGTCTCGACCCCCTAGGAAAACTGGCCGGTCCGAGCTGGCAATTTCGGCCCGAAAATCGACCGGTCCGGTCCAGTCTTAGCTCGGTCCGGCTTGGAGGACCGATGGCCCAACCCAATTAGAGCAAATAAGGAAGCCCATCCCGCATCACACATATAGATCGTGCGTGTGTGCGTGACCTAAACTCATCCCGCATCCCATTCGTGCGTGTGTGCGCCGCCGCTTCCACCAGGACGCACCGCGCCGCCGTCGCCGCTCCTTCCACCAGCGGACTGGACTAGGACGCGCCGCCGGCCGTCGTGCCTCTGCCTCGCGCCGCCGCTCCCTTGTGCGGCTGTTCCTCCCCTCTCCCCCTCGCGGCCGTGCCTCCGCGTCTCTGTCCCTCGCGCCGCCGTGCCGCCACGCATCAGGTCCGTCTTCTGCGTCTCCGGCCACCGTGCTGCTGCGCCGAGTACCACTCCGATAGCCTGGGCCTACATGGCAGTGACTGTATGCCGTCAGGACCGTGAGGACCGACGGTCCGCACCGAGCTTTGAATCTGCCGGTCCTGTCCCTGAAATTGGGACCGCTGCACTGCTCGGTCCGGTACGGACTGGACCGCCGGCGGCCGGTCCAAACGACGGCTCGGACCGGGACCGGACCAGCCCGGACCGTGTCCACCCTGACTCATGGCGGTGTCCCGTACCTGCCACAGCCGCCTGCGGCTGGCTCCTACAGCGCTGCCCTCGCCAGTCCGTGGCCGGCTCCATCTGCCCCGTTGGCCTATGCCTATCCGCCAGCCTCGGTGACCGCGTCTCCTTATGGCGCGCCCACTTCATATGGAGCGCCCTACGACGGACCATTGATGAAGCTGGTGGCTTCGTCCGTGGTACTGAGTGGTCCTTTACCCCCGAGCTTTTATGCGTCGCCGTCTCCTTCGGATCATGGTCTATCTAGTGCACATTTGTACTTTGTGCATCTCATCCCGCTGAAGCTGACGACGGATAACTATCTGTCATGGCATGGTCAGGTCTGCTACTTTTCCACAGTCGCTACTTGGAGGGGTTTCCGGATGGCACTTTGCCGTGCCCACCGCCATACCATCTGGGGCACCATGTGTGGGTGATCAAGATCATGCCATTCTCTCTGCCATCCAGTGCTCTCTTATGGAGGGGGTTTCGTCACTGGTCATCTTCGCCGATACATCTCGGGATGCGTGGATGGCTCTTCATACCAGTTTTGCTTCGCAGTCTCAAGCGTGGGCACACCATCCGCACTGCGCTTGGGGAGGTGAAGCTTCATGATCTCGCCGTCACTGACTACTTCAACAAAGTGTCGGGTATGACTGACACACTTCTCTCCATTGGCAAGGCGCTTGGTCCGAAGGAGTTCACCTCTTATGTGCTCAACGGACTGAGTGACGACTATGATAATTTGGTGGAGAATATCAATGGTCATGACACTCCCATCAAGCATGTGAGTTGTATGCGCGTCTCCTCGCTATGGCACAGCGCATCCAGGCTCGCTGCTCTATGCCGTGTTTCCCTTCCACCAATGCTGCAACGCGTGGGAAGGGCAAGCCCTACAAGCCACCAACTGGTGGAAAACCTCCACCGACCGTGCCTAGTTCGTGGAACACCACTAGTTCGAGTCCATGCCTGCCGCCCTTCAGTTGTGTGGACTTGATGGTCACCTTGCCTCCGGTTGTCATCGTCGCTTCAAGCAGGATTTCTTGGGGATCAGGAAAAATGGCAAGGGTAGTGAGAAGCAGGCTGTCCTAGCGAGTCATGAGCAGGGGCATAATCCTTCTTATCTAGTTGATGCATCTTCGTACATGGATACGGGAGCTACCAATCACCTGATGATTGAGATGGGCCAGCTCTCTACACAGGAGCCGTACCGTGGACACGATCTGGTTCACTCCGCTAATGGGGAAGGTATGCACATCTCACATATTGGTTAGGCATCACTTCTTACACGTCGATCCACACAATTACTTCTTCTCAATGTCCTTCGTATTCCCTCTGTTTCATGTAGTTTGCTTTTAGTTCCTAAACTTGCTCGTGATAATAATGTTCTTGCTGAATTTCATCCTTCTAATTTTTTTGTTAAGGACTGGGGCATGTGGGACGTACTCCTTATAGGTCAACTGCGCCATAATGGTCTTTATGCACTTGATGTTCCACCAACTCCTAGTGCTTTGAGTGGTGTTCGTGTGTCTCCATCACATTGGCATGCACGCCTTGGTCATTCTGCCACTCCCATTGTTCGCCATTTACTTCATCCTCATGAGCTTCCAGTCGTGTTCAATAAACATGTTGATGCAGGTTGTAATGCCTATCAGCAAGGCAAGAGTCACCAGCTTCCTTTTTCTCAGTCGAGTCGTGTAGTCAATAAAACGCTTGAACTTGTGTTTTCAGATGTATGGGGCCATGCCCAAAGCTCTGTTAGTGGTCATAATTACTATGTCTGTTTAATTGATGCTTATAGTCGGTTCACTTGGCTTTATTTTCTTAAACGCAAGTCTGGTGTGTTTAATGTTTTCTTGCAATTCCAAGCGCATGTTAAGCGTCTACTCAGTCATAAAATCTTTCGTGTGCAATCCGATTGGGGGGGGTGGTGAGTATCACAACCTCAATGCATTCTTTAATAAGCTTAGAATTACACATCGTGTCTCTTGTCCTCATAAACATCAGCAAAACGGTGTAGTTGAGCATAAATATCGTCATATAGTTGAGACTGGTCTTGCTTTGCTTTCCCATGCCTCCGTGCCTTTCTGATTTGGAGTGATGCATTTTCCACCGCATGCTTTCTCATTAACAAGCTTCCTACACGACTCCGTTAGATGAAAACATCACTTGAGCTCTTGCTGAATGAAGTTCCTGATTATACGTTTCTCAAGGTCTTTGCGAGCGCGTGTTGGCCACATCTTCGTCCATATAACAGAAGCATGTTGGAGTTTCGGTTTAACAGTGTGTGTTTCTTGGTTATTGTTCTCTTCATAAAGGGTACAAGTGTCTTCATGTTCCCTCTAACCGCGTCTACATCTCACGTGAT
Source organism: Triticum aestivum (assembly GCF_018294505.1). NCBI lineage: Eukaryota > Viridiplantae > Streptophyta > Magnoliopsida > Poales > Poaceae > Triticum > Triticum aestivum. The sequence continues at coordinate 16,345,399 of NC_057810.1, forward strand.
GTGGTGTTTGATGAGATTTTTTTTCCTTTTTCCGCACTTCCAGTCACCTCCACCACTCCCACTTCACCTGAGAAATCTGCTTTACCTTTGCCTGGTCAATTTGTTGATGCTGCATATACGCTGTTGTTGCTACCTAACCATGGTGCAGGTACTGGACGTGGAGCACGCCTCAAGCTTCCGGATGAGCAGCCGTCCATGTCCCCTCGGATGTCCGCCGAGCCCACTCGTGACGCCCCTCTGTCACCTGGCTTGCCGACAGGGCTGGCCGAGCCGGGCCCCGCCACCTCGGGACTTGCCGACGTGTTGGCCGAGCCGGGCGAGCTGCCGAGCCAGCTTCGCCTGAGCCAACCTCTGCCATGGGGGTCGAGTTGGCGTCCCCGCCCGCATTGGCCGAGAAGGCGTCCACGCCTTCCTTGCTAGGCCGGTCGCCTCGTGTGACTGGCTTTACATTTGGGGAGCGGTCTCCATCATCAGCATCATCTTCGTCTCCGCCGCCACCTCCGCCGTCTATCCCTGTTCTGCGTCCTCGTGCATGCAGTCAGAGTGGTATCATTCGGCCAAAGGAGTGCACTGATGACACGGTTGCGTGGGTTGCGGCATGTATGGCATAGACAGATACTGACCCCACTACTAAGCCTCGGCATTTTGAGATGGCCCTTCCGATTCGTCATTGGCACAGTGCCATGGAGCTGGAGTTTCAGGCACTACAGAGGAACGATAGATGGCGCTTGGTTCCTCCTGTGTCTGGTGTCAACATCATTGACTCCAAGTGGATGTTTAAGGTAAAGAAGCATGCTGATGGATCTATTGAGCGATACAAGGCACGATTGGTGGCCAAAGGATAAACAACAGTATGATCTTGATTACGAGGATACCTTCAGTCCAGTTGTCAAAGCTACCACCATTCATCTGCTTCTGTCCTTCGCTGTTGCCAAAGGGTGATCTCAGCTTCAGCTTTATGTTCAGAATGCTTTTCTCCATGGGGTCTTGGAGGAAGAGGTTTACATGTGGAAACCTCTAGCTTTTGTTGATCCTGCTCATCCGCATCATTTGTGTCATCTTGTTAAGGCGCTTTATGGATTTAAGCAGGCTCCTCGTGCATGACATGCCCGACTTGGCTAGGTTCTTTGATGTCTTGTATTTGCTCCGTCCACTGCAGACACGTCTCTGTTCATGTTTCATCGTCCTGAGATTACTATGTACCTACTGGTTTATGTTGATGACATTATTTTTATCAGCTCATCAGTGACTGTCGCTGATCGTTTGCTGTCTGCTCTGAGTGGTCATTTTGCCGTCAAGGATCTGGGTGCTCTCCATTACTTCATTGGTCTGGAGGTTTCACGGTCTTCTGCTGGCCTGACTCTCACTCAACATAAGTATTCCTTGACTTGCTGCAACATGCTGGTATGTTGCAATGCAAGCATGCTACCACCCCTATGCCTGCAACTAATCGGTTATCAGCCTTGGATGGTGCCTTGCTTCCTTCAGATGATGCTACAGAATACCGCACTGTTGTTGGTGACTTGTAGTACTTGACTATCACACGGCCGAACATCTCCTATGCGGTAAACCATGTGTGTCAGTATCTTCATGCTCCACGGACTTCACACTGGTCAGTTGTGAAGCGTATACTGCGTTATCTCTCTCATACTGTCTCCTATGGCTTGCATCTTTGGTATACCTCCTCGAGTACTCTCTCGGCATTCTCTAATGCAGATTGGGCTGGGAGCCTAGATGACCGGTGATACGGGGGGCTATGCTGTCTTCTTTGGTCGCAACTTGATCGCCTGGAGTGCTTGCAAGCAGGCCACAGTCTCTCGGAGTAGCACTGAAGCAGAGTATAAGGCGGTTGCCAATGCTGCGACTGAGCTCATTCGGGTACAGTCTCTATTGAGAGAGTTGGTAGTCTCTCAAGAGCAGCCACCGGTTCTTTGTGTGATAATATTGCTGCAACGTATCTTTCATCTAATCCATTTTTTCATGCTCGTACGAAGCACATCGAAGTTGACTGTCACTTTGTGAGGGAAAGTGTTACACAGAAACTTCTTCATATCAAGTTCATCTCCTCCAAAGATCAACTTGCTGACATCTTCACGAAGCCACTTCCACAACCTCCGTTTGAAGGTTGTAGGCACAATCTTAACTTGCTTTGTACTTCAGGCCACAGTTAAGATTGAGGGAGGGTGTTAGATAATGTTTATACGTAGCTTCCGTGTATATCCTGTATATTGTGTATTTGTACACTTCGTGTACCCTTATATATATGAGGTAGCCACACCTGTTTTGGGTGTCGTACAGTTTTCCACAAACATAATGTTTCACAACCACAAGAAAGTCAGATTTTTTTCATTTATTTTAAATTTTACTGTCAACCTGAGCTCATATAAGCTTGAGCTCAGTTATTTAGCGTCCACACGAAACCAGAATCCTATCAAACAAAAATCCAGCTGGGATATGAAACAACGCAAGTTACTATGCAAGAAGCGAACTTACAGAACAATGCTTTGTGGAACTAGCATAACAAGCATCTCCAATAGGAGTCTGCTCAAACCGTTTTTTGGCATTTGGGGGCAAAAAAGTCGCGTGCAGCCCAAAAGAAGGCACCAAGTGCCGCAAATATACAACACTTGAGCGGCTACGGCAAAATCAAGACAAGCCGCGTGCGACCCTCCAACCATCAGTTTCATTCCCACCTCCGACCGCACCTTCACACCACCACCACCGCACTACAGCCCCACAAGCCATCCCCTCTGCACCGCCGCTCACCCAGACTCCATCCCAATCCCACCCAATATCTCGCCGCCTCGGACCGTTTCCGGAGCCCCCTCCGCTGCGCCGATTTGACCTCGGCTACCTCTCCGATTCCAGCCAACTGCCTAAATGGCTGTCGGCGGCATATGGAGATCAACTAGCACCCGTTGGTGTACCACTTCTGGCCACTCGACCATCGCAACGGAGTGTTTCCCACGATGTTTTCGCTAGCTGTCCTTGGCGCGGCATATCCTCCCATGCAATCACATCGACTCTCTGGCGGCTCACGGAGTCCATTTCTATGATTCTTCATCTCTGCTGGCTACCATCTAGCCATCGACGAGTCGTCCGCCGGTTTGCTCCTTGCCGAAAACAGGGTGTTTGATGGAATCCCTACAAGGTAAATAAATTTGTCATGCATTTCTTTGCATAAGCACAGAAGATTGAGAGCTCTAGATAGTTTCTATTGTAGATGAGCTCATGTGACTACAAGTTTTGCTACGATTCCTTGTTGGGTGAGGAGTTTGACATGGAGGAGGAGGAAGCTCTTGCGTTGATCTTGGCAATGCACATGAAAAAGAGGCAGAAGCATGGCGGTTCTATTGGCATGGATAGCTTAGAGGACAGAAGAAGGAGGCCACCATCATCCTTGAGGCTATGCTGATCATGAGACATGGATATGACGTGCATATTATGGGATGCTTGGATCTTGCATGATTTCAATGTGCTCCACCGCTCACCTCTCTTTACAAAATTAGCGAATGAAGAACTTTGATCGGTGACCTTCCAAGCAAACGGATGCACCGACAACTTTCAGTAGTACCTCCCATATGAGATCTCTCCAAGGTGGGCTACGTTTGTCAAGCCAATAGTAAAACCCAAAGATATGAAAGTACTTTTATTTTCACAATGGTCCATGGACGACTAGGAAATATGTTGAGAGGGCATTTGGGGTTTTGCAATGCCAATTTGCTATTGTGTGAGGACTGGTTAGGCTTTGGGATCAAGAGATCCTTTGTTACATGATAACATCATGCGTGATCTTGCACGACATGACCTCATGCGAATACCCTTTGTATGACCTCGTGGGATTACCCATGCGGACGGCTAGAAGGCAAGACCGGATCAAACGCTTTCTTTAGGTGTACCATGACATTAGAGATGCGGATGCACTGATCTTGAAAAGATCTCATAGGATCTCACAGAGGAGTGGTGGACATGGCATGGGCATGAACAACCATAGTTGCATCTCTACCTTTGTTGTATTAGTGTGATGAACTTTGTTGTATTGTGTGCTAAAAGCTTTGTTGTTGACTTTGATTTGATGAAGTATGTAATAATCATTGTTGGGTTTATTTTGGACATATGAGTTGCATTTGATATTTTCTGTATCCAATATGTATGTGTTATTCGAGATGAAAAGTGCATATGTCATTGCCGTGTGGCAGCCTTATTATAGGGTAATTGTTGGAGACCACATTTTTTCATGAAAGAAAGCAGTTTTGGTGCCTAATTTTTTTACTCGAGCCACTTTTGGTGACCTATTATAAGGTGCTATTGGAGATGCTCTAACACCTCAATTTATTAATGAGGCATAAACAATGAAGTCGATGCCATAGTGTTGTTTCCCAGTCTTTCTTGGTACAGTTTCAGCAATACGATCTGGAACTGGGATTCTGTAACAACATGATGATCGCCATCTCTCTTAGATGCAGTCAATGCGTAAACAATATGCGCACAACAAACAAGAGGAACTAACAAGCCACCAGAAACTGAAACTTAAGCTTAGATATCAATGCCAAGAAAAAAAATCAGCGATGGCTCACGGATACCCCGAGTTGCTGTGTTGTTAATCATCGATACAAAACAACCTATTACTCCCTGACTGACTACACAATGCGCAGTGGCGGAGCCAGGAAAAATTAAGAGCCGGGGCAGACGGCAAGCTAACTAAAAAGACAAAATACCACATGCTCCTCCATTTCAACCTTTTTTTGCCAAACTTTTAAAATCTTTGCAACCAGAAAATGGAACATGATTTATCAAATGAAGAATCTAAGTCTCAAGTTGGTCTCTCAATAATGACGGTAACTATTTAAGAAAGATCTGCTATATATTTCAGCAAGCCACAAGAAAGACACAATTACCTCTTGATTTGAGTCACTGAAGGTCTGAAGCAATGATTCATCTCAACACAATCTAACGACATAAAAAATCTTCAGCCTGACAATAATGAAGAACGGTGATAGTCCTTCCCTCTAGTTCTGATATTTATAACTTCAGATTAAAATTGAATGATTTAAAATGATTGAACTAACTAACAATGATTTGGCTAGAGGAGTCAAGAAGAAGCAAAACCTATAAGGAGTGGAGATCGATTTTCCTTCAATGAACCTTTTCGGAACGATCGAATCCCCAAATTCCTATATAGATGCAAATTACAAACCAATTTACTACTAATAAAATCTCCGAACCTAAGCAGTGAATTCCCATCCCATAAATTTGTGTGTGCGTGCGTGTCCACTGATTGCAATCCCAAAATCTAGTTGATCTTAACTTACCTTGCCTAATTAGTGGACATGAATGTCTAGGAAGAGCCGTTGTGGATTGCCATCTTTTTTAAATGGGAGGATTGCCAAATATAATGGACAGTGAATTCCCATCTTTTTTAAATATGGCTAATTAATACGTGGCGCCATAGCATGGTTTATGTGGCCGCTCGCTGGTGAGCCCGGACAGCTGCCCCGGGTCGCCGGGTACTGCCTCTGCCACTGATTTAAATAAAAATGTGTTAATTTTGTTTGAAATTAAAATTGTGCTAATTCTGTTTGTTATGCCTTGTTATCCTTTTACTTGATGTTGTTATGCATTTAGAGTAAAAAATGTGACAATTCTGGTTTTTCCTGCCTTATTATCTTTTTAGTTGATGTTATGATGCATTTAAAGTTGAATATTGTTTATTCTGTTGTAAAAATTGTGCTATTTTTTGTTACTGTCCTGGTTTATTCTTTTTTATTCCTTACTCCTTTTTTATTTCATATGATGATGCATTTAGAGTTGACATATTGTTTATTCTGTTATAGCTATATATTATGATGCATTGCTAACCTGGTGCTTGAAATTTTGATATGTAGGGCTTGTAAGCAATGACATCCATTATATTTGGAACCATGGCCCCAAGTTTGGTGGGGGATTTGATTGTCGGTACTGCCCCCTAATCACTAGAGGAGGAGGTGCAACCTGCTTTAGGGAGCGCACCTTGGAGGTATACTAGGTGAAGTGAGGGAGTGCCCCAACGTTCCAAGAAATGTGCGTGCTGCAATAAGGGACTCCCGGGATGACGCAAGGCGGAAGAAGAGGGAAAAGACAAATCGTAAACTCCGCTTGGAACGGGATATCATGGAAGGGTTGTACCATGGAGAAGGGGTGAAAAATATTGAAGAAGATGATGATGAACAGATTCATGCCGCACTTCGGGAGTCCCTAAGAGACAAGAATGTCTCTCGTGCAGTTGAGAGGAGGAGAGGGAGTGGGAGTGGTGTTCGTGTGTCGCTTGGGAAACAAAGTATCACAACATACTTTGACAAGGAATTATCGAGCAACAAAGTATCAATGCAACCAAAGATCAGCAGTGCTTTGATTGTTGAGTCAGAAGATGTACTTGGCCAAGCCTGGGCAATGTTCTTTCATGCTAATTACATTGCTGGTCTGAAAGCAAATTGTCCCTATTTTCGTGCGGCAGTCAAGATATCTCAAAACCTTGGCCCAGCTCCTGTTCCAACTGCTAAGGAGATTGATGGGATTTATTTGGACAAAAATTATGAAGAAGCTGAATAGTGGCTGAAGATGTTCTAGCAAGACTAGAGGAACTATGGCGTAACTGTGATGTGTGACTCATGGACAAGGCCTACTGGTATGTGTCTCATCAATTTCATGGTGTATTGCAATGCACGGATGTTCTTTCATAAATCCATTGATGCTTTCGGTCAAACTCAGAATGTAGGTTAGTTTCTAATGATTGAAATTATTTTTAATCATGCTCATTCATTGTTAATTCTGATTAGCCATGCCTTGTTAGCTCTTTACATGATATTATGATGCATTTAAGTTGAAACAATGTTACTTATGTTTATTCATAGTTAAATATGTATTATGCTTTTATTATGTTTTTACTTGATATCACGGTGTATTTAGAGTTGAAGTTTTGTTATTTTTATTTATTCATGGTTAAATGGGGCTATTATGCCTTTTCTCTTTTTTACGTGATATTATTATGCATTTAGAGTAAAAAATGTGTTATTTCTGTTTATTCATGCTTATTTCTGTTTTTTATTACTTTCTTCATTTTTGTTTCAAATAAAATTTACTTGCAATTAATTGGCAGAGTTTATCTATAGAAAGATCAAAAAAGTTGTTGTTGAGGATATAGGATCTACCTCTTGAACCGGTAAGTAGCGTAGCTCGGGAAGATGTTCCCGTGGTGCCTGCACCGACTAGAGAGGAAATTAATGATGATGATCAAGGTACTTCGGATCAAGTCACTAATGAACTTCGTAGGTCCACAAGGACACGTTCCACACCAGAGTGGTATGGCAACCCTGTCCTGGAAATCATGTTGTTAGACAACGGTGAACCTTCGAACTATGAAGAACCAATGGCGGGCCTAGATTCCAACAAATGGCTTGAAGCCATGCAATCCGAGATAGGATCCATGTATGAAAACAAAGTGTGGACTTTGAAAGACTTGCCCGATGATCGGCGAGCGATAGAAAACAAATGGATATTGAAGAAGAAGACGGACGCGGATGGTAATGTTACCATCTATAAAGCTTGACTTGTCGCTAAGGGTTATCGACAAGTTCAAGGGGTTGACTACGATGAGACTTTCTCTCCCGTAGGAAAGCTGAAGTCCGGCCGAATCATGTTAGCAATTGCCGCATACTATGATTATGAGATATGGCAAATGGACGTCAAAACGGCATTCCTTAACGGCAATCTTAAGGAAGAACTATATACGATGCAGCCGGAAGGTTTTGTCGATCCTAAGAATGCTAACAAGGTACGCTAGCTCCAGCGCTCCATCTATGGGCTGGTGTAAGCATCTCGGAGTTGGAATATTTGCTTTGATGAAATGATCAAAGCGTTTGGGTTTATGCAGACTTATGGAGAAGCCTGCGTTTTCAAGAAAGTGAGTGGGAGCTCTGTAGCATTTCTCATATTATATGTAGATAACATACTTTTGATGGGAAATGATATAGAACTTCTGGACAGCATTAAGGCCTACTTGAGTAAGTGTTTTTTGATGAAGGACCTTGGAGAAGCTACTTACATATTAGGCATCAAGATCTGTAGAGATAGATCAAGACGCCTCATAGGTCTTTCACAAAGCACATACCTGGATAAGATATTGAAGAAGTTCAATATGGATCAGTCCAAGAAGGGGTTCTTGCCTGTGTTGCAAGGTGTGAAATTGAGCTCGGCTCAATGTCCGACCACGGCAGAAGATAGAGAAAAGATGAGTGTCGTCCCCTATGCCTCAGCCATAGGGTCTATCATGTATGCCATGCTGTGTACCAGACCTGATGTAAACCTTGCCGAAGTTTGGTAGGAAGGTACCAAAGTAATCCCGACATGGAACACTGGACAGCGGTCAAGAATATCCTGAAGTACCTGAAAAGGACTAAGGATATGTTTCTCGTTTATGGAGGTGACAAAGAGCTCGTCGTAATGGGTTATGTCGACGCTAGCTTCGACACAGATCTGGATGACTCTAAGTCACAAACCGGATACGTGTATATTTTGAATGATGGGGCAGTAAGCTGGTGCAGTTGCAAGCAAAGCATCATGGCGGGATCTACATGTGAAGCGGAGTACATGGCAGGCTCGGAGGCAGCACATGAAGCAATCTGGATGAAGGAGTTTATTATCGACCTAGGAGTTATTCCCAATGTGTCGGTGCCGATGACTCTCTTCTGTGACAACACTGGAGCCATTGCCCTTGCCAAGGAGCCCTGGTTTCACAAGAAGACTATGCACATCAAGCGGCGCTTCAACTCCATTCGTGAAAATGTTCAAGATGGAGACATAGATATTTGCAAAGTGCATACGGATCTGAATGTTGTAGATCCGTTGACTAAACCTCTTCCGCGAGCAAAACATGATCAACACCAGAACTCTATGGGTGTTCGATTCATCACAATGTAACTAGATTATTGACTCTAGTGCAAGTGGGAGACTATTGGAAATATGCCCTAGAGGCAATAATAAAATGGTATTATTATATTTCCTTGTTCATGATAATTGTCTATTGTTCATGCTATAATTGTGTTATACGGAAATCGTAATACATGTGTGAATACATAGACCACAACATGTCCCTAGTAAGCCTCTAGTTGACTAGCTCGTTGATTAATGTATGTTTACGGTTTCCTGACCATGGACATTGGATGTCGTTGATAACGGGATCACATCATTGGGAGAATGATGTGATGAACAAGACCCAATCCTAAGCATAGCACAAGATCGTGTAGTTCGTTTGCTAGAGCTTTTCTAATGTCAAGTATCATTTCCTTAGACCATCAGATCGTGCAACTCCCGGATACCGTAGGAGTGCTTTGGGTGTACCAAACGTCACAACGTAACTGGGTGACTATAAAGGTGCACTACAGGTATCTCCGAAAGTGTCTGTTGGGTTGGCACAGATCGAGACAGGGATTTATCACTCCGTATGACGGAGAGGTATCTCTGGGCCCACTCGGTAATGCATCATCATAATGAGCTCAATGTGACCAAGTGGTTGGTAACGGGATCATGCATTACGGTACGAGTAAAGTGACTTGCCGGTAACAAGATTGAACGAGGTACCGGGATACCGACGATCGAACCTCGGGCAAGTAACGTACCGATTGACAAAGGGAATTGCATACGGGATTACTTGAATCCTCGACATCGTGGTTCATCCGATGAGATCATTGTGAAACATGTGGGAGCCAACATGGGTATCCAGATCCCGCTGTTGGTTATTGGCCGGAGAGCGGTCTCGGTCATGTCTGCGTGATTCCCGAACCCGTAGGGTCTACAAACTTAAGGTTCGATGATGCTAGGGTTATTAGGAAGACTTGTAAGTGATTACCGAATGTTGTTCGGAGTGACGGATGAGATCCCGGACGTCACGAGGAGTTCCGAAATTGTCTGGAGGTGAAGATTTATATATGGGAAGTTGTCATACGGTCACCGGAAAGGTTCGGGGGCATATCGGTATTGTACCGGGGCCACCGGAGGGGTTCCGGGGGTCCACCGGGAGGGGCCACCTCTCTCGAAGGGCCTCATGGGCCGTAGTGGGCAGGGAACCAGCCCTTGGAGGGCTGGGCGCATCCCCCCTTGGGCCCATGCGCCTAGGGTTGGGGGGAAACCCTAGTGGGGGCGCCCCCATTGCTTGGGGGGCAAGCCCCCTCCCCTTGGCCCCCCCTCTAGATCTCATCTAGAGGGGGCCGGCCCCCTTCTCCCTTCCCCTGTAAATAGAGGGGCGAGGGGAGGGCTGCACAGCACATCCAAGGCGCAGCCCCTCCCCTCCCCAACACCTCTCCTCCTCCGTTAAGTGCTTGGCGAAGCCCTGCCGGAGTACTGCCTCTCCATCACCACCACGCCGTCGTGCTGCTGTTGGAGCTCTCTTCCTCAACCTCTCCCTCCACCTTGCTGGATCAAGGCGTGGGAGACGTCTCCGCTCCGTACGTGTGTTGAACGCGGAGATGCCGTCCGTTTGGCGCTAGGATCTTCGGTGATTTGGATCACGACGAGTACAACTCCCTCAACCCCGTTCTCTTGAACACTTCCGCTCGCGATCTACAAGGGTATGTAGATGCACTCCTCTCTCTCGTTTCTAGATGACTCCATAGATTGATTTTGGTGAAGCAAGAATTTTTTTATTTTCTGCAACATTCCCCAACAATAATGTGGGACTAACGCCCTTAAGATCATTCAGAGTATATCCAATAGCAGCTCGGTGCTTCTTCAGAGTTTTCAATAATCTTTCTTCTTCTTTCTCTGAAAGGTTAGCACTAATAATAACAGGATATATTTCTTTTTCATCAAGATAAGCATACTTGAGATTATCAGGTAAAGCTTTGAGTTCAAACACGGGATCACCCTTGGGTGGAGGGGGATCCCCAAGAATTTCAACGGTAAGGTTATGTTTCAGCATAGGTTCCTGTTTAAGGAACACTTCATCTATTTCTTCCCTTTCCTTTATAAACATATCATTTTCATGGTCTAACAAATATTGTTCTAACGGATCAGTTGGAGGAATAGCAATGGAAGCAAGACCAATAATCTCATCCTTACTAGGTGGTTCCCTTTCACGAGGTTGTCTACTAAACTTAGTGAAATTAAACTCATGAGACATACCATCTATGCCAACAGTGACAATATGCTTTTCACAATTAATTTTAGCACTGGCAGTATTCAAGAAGGGTCTACCAAAAATAATGGGACAAAAATCATCTTGTGGGGAACCAAGAACAAGAAAATCAGCAGGATATTTAACCTTCCCACACAAAACTTCAACATCTATAACAATCCCAATAGGTTTAATGGTATCCCTATTAGCAAGCTTAATAGTGACATCAATGTCTTCTAATTAAACGGGTGCAATGTCGTGCATAATTTCTTTATAAAGATCATAAGGTATCGCACTAGCAGTAGCACCCATATAACATAAGCCATGATAACAATGATCTCCTATTTTAATAGAAATAACAGGCGTGCCTACAACAGGTCTACGTGTCTTAGTATCGGGTCTAGCAATATTAGCAGTTTCACCCAAGAAAGAGATAACATGCCCATCTAAGTCCTCATCCAAGAGATATTTAATCATAGCAATACTAGGTTCCACATTAATTTTCTTAGGAGGTGTATAGGTCCTAGTATTAATCTTACGAACAACAGTCAAAGCTTTAGCATGATCTTTTATCCTAACAGGAAAAGGAGGTTTTTCGACATAAGCAGTAGGAATAATAGGATCACTATATGTAATAGTCTTTTCTTCGACTGTAATGGGTGCAACTACTTTCACTTCATCAGGAGGATTATATTTAAACCACTTCTCTTTAGGGAGATCAACGCGAGTAGCAAAAGTTTCACAAAAAGTAGCTACTATCTCAGAGTCAAGTCCATAATTAGAGCTAAATCCACCGAAGGCATCAGTATCCATAAAAGATTTAACACAACCGAACCTAGGTGTCATACCTGACTCCTTACCATCATCGGAACCCCAATCTTCAGAGTTGCGTTTAATTCTTTCCAATAAGTCCCATTTGAAATCAATAGTCTTCAGCATATAGGAACCAGCACAGGAAGTATCGAGCAACTTGCGATTATCAAGAGAAAGGCGATCATAAAAATTCTGAATAATCATTTCCCGAGAGAGCTCATGATTGGGGCATGAATACAACATTGACTTAGGCCTCCCCCAAGCTTGAGCGATGCTTTCTCCATCGCGAGGCAAGAAATTATATATGTAGTTACGATCACGATGAACAAGATGCATAGGGTAGAACTTCTGGTGAAATTCCAACTTCAATCGCTTATAATTCCAAGATCTCATATCATTACATAGCCTATACCATGACATTATCTCCCTTCAAAGATAAAGGGAAGACCTTCCTTTTGACAACATCATCGGGAATACCTGCAAGCTTAAACAATCCACAAACTTCATCCACAAAGATATGTTGTAAGTCGGAATGCAATGTTCCGTCTCCTGCAAAAGGATTAGCTAGCAGTTTTTTTATCATACCCGAAGGAATCTCAAAGTGAATATTTTTCATAAAGTTTAGTAGGTTGAGGAGCATTTCTTTGCTCTTCTGGTTGGGGCGAAGATACCCCAAACAGGCCCCTCAAAGGATTAGTTTCCATAGTGACAAGTAACAGAAAATTTCAGCACACTATATAAATGTTTCCTTACCAAGTTCCACTCACCAAAAGAGCTACACTCCCCGGCAACGGCGCCAAAAAAGAGTCTTGATGACCGACAAGTATAGGGGATCTATCGTAGTCCTTTCAATAAGTAAGAGTGTCGAACCCAATGAGGAGCAGAAGGAAATGATAAGCGGTTTTCAGTAACGTTTTCTCTGCAAGCACTGAAATAGTAGGTGATAGATAGTTTTGTGATAAGATAAATAGTAATGAGAAAAAAGTAAATAAAGTAAATAAAGTGCAGCAAGGTGGCCCAATCCTTTATGTACCAAAGGATAAGCCTGGAAAAATTCTAATAATGAGGAAGGAGCTCCTGAGGACACATTGGGAATTATCGTCAAGCTAGTTTTCATCACATTCATAAGATTCACGTTCGGTATTTTGATAATTTGATATGTGGGTGGACCGGCACTTGGGTACTGCCCTAACTTGGACAAGCATCCCACTTCTGATTAACCCCTATTGCAAGCATCTGCAACTACAAAAAGGAGTATTAAGGTAAACCTAACAACATCATTAAACATATGGGTCCATATCAACCCCTAACGAAGCAACGCATAAACTAGGGTTTAAGCTTCAGTCACTCTAGCAACCCATCATCTACTTATTACTTCCCTATGCCTTCCTCTAGGCCCAAATAATGGTGAAGTGTCATGTAGTCGACGTTCACATAACACCACTAGAGGAAAGACAACATACATCTCATCAAAATATCGAATGAATACCAAATTCACATGACTACTAATAGCAAGACTTCACCCATGTCCTCAGGAACAAACGTAACTACTCACAAAGCATATTCATGTTCATAATCAGAGGAGTAATAATATGCATAAAGGATCTGAACATATGATCTTCCACCAAGTAAACCAATTAGCATCAACTACAAGGAGTAATCAACACTACTAGCAACCCACAGGTACCAATTTGTGGTTTTGATACAAGATTGGATACAAGAGATGAACTAGGGTTTTGAGAGGAGATGGTGCTGGTGAAGATGTTGATGGAGATTGACCCCCTCTCAATGAGAGGATCGTTGGTGATGATGTTGGTGATGATTTCCCCCTCCCGGAGGGAAGTGTCCCCGGCAGAACAGCTCCGCCAGAGCCCTAGATTGATTCCACCAAGGTTCCGCCTCGTGGCGGCGGAGTTTCATCCCGTAAGCTTTCCCACGAATTTTTCCAGGGTAAAAGTGATGATATAGCAGAAGATGGACGCCGGAGGCCCACCAGGGGGCCCAGGAGATAGGAGGCCGCGCCCTACAGGGGGGGGGCGCCCTCCTGTCTCCTGGACAGGGTGTGGGCCCCCTGGCCTATTTCTTTCGCTCATAAATCCTTAATAAATCCAAAATGTTGTTTCGTGGAGTTTCAGGACTTTTGGAGTTGTGCAGAATAGGTTTCCAATGTTTGCTCCTTTTCTAGCCAGAATTCCAGCTGCCGGCATTCCCCCTCTTCATGGTAAACCTTGTAAAATAAGAGAGAATAGCCATAAGTAATGAGACATAATGTGTAATAACAGCCCATAATGCAATAAATATTGATATAAAAGCATGATGCAAAATGGACGTATCAGGGACCTTCATACTGAGCAAGCATTCAAAGAAGATTTCCTTCTCTTCTTTGGTAAGAGCGTAGCTGGCAGGACCTTCATACTGCTTTGGAGGCATGCCGTCTTTTTAGTGAAAACGTTGCAGGTCCTCCCGTGCCTTGGTGTATTTTTTGTCTTCCCATACACGCCCAAGAAGCCTAGCAGGTTCACGCAAAGGTTCTTCATCACGTGCATCACGTCGATTGAAGAGCAGACCTCTAGGTCTTTCCAGTAGGGTAGGTCCCAAAATATAGATTTCTTCTTCCACATGGGTGCGCGTCCCTCAGCGTCATTCGGAACAGATAGTCCGTAGGGACCCTTTCCAAAGATTAAGTGTAATTTATTGACCATAGCAAGTACGTGATCACCAGTACGCATGGCGGGCTTCTTCCGGTGATCTGCCTCGCCTTTGAAATGCTTGCCTTTCTTTCAACATTAATGGTTGGTCGGAAGAAATCAATGATGGCACAGGTACACATTCTTCCTGCGTTTGTCCAGGTATATACTTTCGGTGTCAGCTAAACAGTGCGTGCATGCGTGGTATTCCTTGTTTGTTTGTCCTGAAAGGTTACTGAGAACGGGCCAATCGTTGATGGTTACAAACAGCAACGCGTGCAGGTAAATTCCTCCTGTTTGTGCTCATCCCACACACGTACACAGTTTCCATTTCACAGATGTAAAAGTTCTCTAACTAAAGGCCTTAGGTACACATCAATGTCATTGTCGGGATGCTTAGGGCCTTGGATGAGAAATAGCATCATAATGAACTTCCTCTTCATGCACATCCAAGGAGGAAGGTTATACATACATAGAGTCACGGGCCAGGTGCCATGATTGCTACTCTGCTCCCCGAAAGGATTAATGCCATCCACGATTAAACCAAACCATACGTTCTTTGGGTAACCTTCAAACTCAGCCCGGTACTTTCTCTCGATTTTTCTCCACTTCGACCCGTTAGAGGGTGCTCTCAACTTCCTGTCTTTCTTAAAGTGCTCACTGTGCCATCGCATCAACTTGGCATGCTCTTTGTTTCTGAACAGTCGTTTCAATCGTGGTATTATAGGAGCATACCACATCACCTTCGTAGGAACCCTCTTCATCACCAGGGTCATCTCGTCTGATCTTATACCGCAATGCACCACATACAGGGCATGCATTCAAATCCTTGTACGCACCGCGGTAGAGGTTGTAGTCATTAGGGAATGCATGTATCTTCTGCACCTCCAATCCTAGAGGGCATACGACCTTCTTTGCTGCGTACGTACTGTCGGGCAATTCATTATCCTTTGGAAGCTTCTTCTTCAATATTTTCAGTAGCTTCTCAAATCCTTTGTCAGGCACAACATTCTCTGTCTTCCACTGCAGCAATTCCAGTACGGTGCCGAGCTTTGTGTTGCCATCTTTGCAATTTGGGTACAACCATTTTTTGTGATCCTCTAACATGCGATCGAACTTCAGCTTCTCCTTTTGAATTTCGCACTGTCTCCTTGCGTCAACAATGACCCGGCGGAGATCATCATCGGGCACAATATCGTCTGGTTCCTCTTGATCTTTAGCATCTTCCCCTGTTGTAGCATCACCGTATTCCAGGGACACATAGTTGTCATCGTCCTCTTCTTCTTCGATGTCTTCCATCATAACCCCTATTTCTCTATGCTTGGTCCAAACATTATAGTGTGGCATGAAACCCTTATAAAGCAGGTGGGTGTGAAGGGTTTCCGAGTCAGAGTAAGACCTCGTATTCCCACAGCTAGGGCATGGACAACACATAAAACCATTCTTCTTGTTTGCCTCAGCCACTTCGAGAAAATTATGCACGCCATTAACATACTCGAAGGTGTGTTTGTCACCGTACATCCATTCCTGGTTCATCTGCGTGCATTATATATAATTAAGTGTGTCAAAAACCATTACAGAACATCATGGATGGATAAGTGATCAATTTAATAGAAGTTCATCATCACATTAAAACCAAAGTACATACATAGTTCTCATTGAACATAGCTCTCTAGAGCATCTAATTAAACCATACATTGAAACTATGTAAAACATTTCAATGCAACAACAAATGCGATCATAATCACAACCAAGGTAACAATTGATCCAATGGCATGATGATACCAAGCCTCGGTTTGAATGCCATATTTTCTAATCTTTCTAATCTTCAAACGCATTGCATCCATCTTGATCTTGTGATCATCGATGGCATCTGCAACATGCAACTCCAATATCATCTTCCACTCCTCAATTTTTTTTATTTTTTCCTTTAAGTAATTGTCTTCTTCAACTAAATTTAACCTCTCGACAATAGGGTCGGTTGGAATTTGCGGTTCACATACCACCTCGATAAATAAAATCTATGTCACGTTGGTCGGCATAATTATCATAAACAATAAATGAACCAAATAGTTATAAAAGATAATATATACCACATCCAAATCATAGATAGGACGAGGGCCGACGGGGGCGGATACCAAAACCATCGCATTATATAATAACAAGCAATAATAAAAGTAAGAAAATTAGACAAGTATCTATCTAAAGTAACAATTTTTTCTTTCAGAAAGAAGATAAGAACAAGAGGCTCACCACGCTGGTGCCGGCGATCGACGGCGGTGAAGACGGGGACAGGACGTGACGGACCGCTAAACCTAGACAAATCTTGGACAAAATGGAGCTTGGAGGTCGAGCTTCGAGAGGAGAAAGCTTAACTAGTGTGGCTCAAACATTTCATCGAACACCTCATGTGCATAGGAGGTGAGCTAGAGCACCACAAAGCTCTCCCCTCGCTGGCCAGAAAAAATAGAGCAGTGTGGACTGCTCTGCTGCGGCGATGGGGTATATATAGGCAACTCATTGGTCCCGGTTTGTGGCAGGAACCGAGACTAAAGGCCCCCTTCTATCCCGGTTCCAGCCACGAACCGGGACAAATGGCTGTGGGCCATGAGCGAGGACCATTTGTCCCGGTTCATGCCACGAACCAGGACAAATGGGTCCAGACGAACCGGGACAGATGCTCCACGAGTTCCGGCCACCCCCGTGGGCGCACGAACCGGGGCGTATGCCCCCCCCCCATGGGTCCCGGTTCGTGACTGAACCTGGACTAATTGGCTGGCCAGGCACCAACCAAAGCCCTGTTTTCTACTAGTGTCTACAGGTGTCTCCGAAGGTGTTTGTTGTTTGGCATAGATCAAGATTAGGATTTGTCACTCCGAGTATCAGAGATGTATCTCTGGGCCCTCTCGGTAGTGCACATCAGTATAAGACTTGCAAGCAATGTGACTAATGATTTAGTTGCGGGATGATGCATTACGGAATGAGTGAAGAGACTTGCCGGTAATGAGATTGAGCTAAGGTATGATGATACCGACGATCGAATATCGGGCAAGTAACATACCGATGACAAAGGGAATAATGTATGTTGTTATTGCGGTTTAACCTATAAAGATCTTCGTAGGAACCAATATGAGCATCCAGGTTCCGCTGTTGGTTATTGACCAGAGATGTGTCTCGGTCATGTCTACATAGTTCTCGAACCCGTAGGGTCCGCACGCTTAACGTTCGATGACGATTTGTATTATGAGTTATGTGTTTTGGTGACCGAAGTTAGTTCGGAGTCCCGGATGAGATCACGGACATGACGAGGAGTATCGAAATGGCCGAGAGGTAAAGATTGATATATTGGACGATGATATTCAGACACCTGAATGGTTTCGGAAAGGTTCGGATATATTTTGGAGTACAGAGGGGTTACCGGAACTCCCCGGGGAAATATTGGGCCTACATGGGCCTTAGTGGAGAGAGAGGGGAGCCCGCAAGGGGTGCCCCCCCCCCATGGTAGTACGAATTGGACTAGGGGAGGGGGCGGTGCCCCCCTTTCCCTCTCCCTCTCCCTCTCCTTCCTTTTCCCCTCCGATGAGAAAGGAAAACGGGGGGGGGGGGAATCCTACGAGGAGTGGAGTCCTAGTAGGACTCCCCCCCCATGGCGCGCCCCTTGGTGGCCGGCCTCCTCCTCCCCTCCTTTATATACGGGGACAGGGGGCACCCCATAGTACATCAATTGTTCTCTTAGCCGTGTGCGGTGCCCCCCTCCACATTTTACTCCTCTGGTCATAGCGTAGTAGTGCTTAGGTGAAGCCCTGCGCAGATCACATCACCATGACCGTTACCAGGACGTCATGCTGACAGAACTCTCCCTCGACTCTCAGCTGGATCAAGAGTTTGAGGGTTCTCATCGAGCTGAATGTATGCTGCACTCGGAGGTGCCGTACGTTCGGTACTAGATCGGTTGGATTGTGAAGACGTTCGACTACATCAACCGCGTTAACCTTACGCTTCCGCTTCCGATCTACGAGGGTACATGGACACACTCTCCCCTTCTCGTTGCTCTGCATCTCGATAGATCTTGCGTGATCGTAGTTTTTTTTTGCATGCTACGTTCCCCAACATCTCGGCCGCTTGTTTCCCTGGTCGGCACCTCCATGGCTATGGCCGCCTGCCATTGGCCTTCAGTGATCCCGCCGCCCAGCCGCCGGCGGGCTGCTACGGCGCCGCTTCATCACCCGTGACTGCTCTCTGGTGGGGGGCCATGTCGGCCTACGACGCACCACATGGCGGTGTCCCACAATCACAGCCAGGCTCCATTCCACATCTGTAGTCGGGCGTCCTCACGCACATGCAGCCGGGCGGGCCGGGTGACGTCCCGTGTATGCAGCTGGGCTACGCCCCGCGCATGTAGCCGGGTGGGGTCCCGTACATGCAGCCGGGCGACGTCCCGCAAACGACGCACGGCAGCGTCCCGCGATCAGTCCAGCAACACCTGTACACGACACACGGCAGTGTCCCGCTATCGCAGCAGGGAGTCCAGCAACACCTGTTGGCGGGCCCGACTCATGGCTCAGCCTGGACGTAGCGAGCGGGATTTTGAGCCCGCTCATGGATCGACCAGGACCGGACCAATCGGCTCGACCCGCTAGGAAAACTGGCCGGTCCGAGCTGGCAATTTCGGCCCGAAAATCGACCGGTCCGGTCCAGTCTTAGCTCGGTCCGGCTTGGAGGACCGATGGCCCAGCCCAATTAGAGCAAATAAGGAAGCCCATCCCGCATCACACATATAGATCGTGCGTGTGTGCGTGACCTAAACTCATACCGCATCCCATTCGTGCGTGTGTGCGCCGCCGCTTCCACCAGGACGCACCGCGCCGCCATCGCCGCTCCTTCCACCAGCGGACTGGACTAGGACGCGCCGCCGGTCGTCGTGCCTCTGCCTCGCGCCGCCGCTCCCTTGTGCGGCTGTTCCTCCCCTCTCCCCCTCGCGGCCGTGCCTCCGCGTCTCTGTCCCTCGCGCCGCCGTGCCGCCACGCATCAGGTCCGTCTTCTGCGTCTCCGGCCACCGTGCTGCTGCGCCGAGTACCACTCCGATAGCCTGGGCCTACATGGCAGTGACTGTATGCCGTCAGGACCGTGAGGACCGACGGTCCGCACCGAGCTTTGAATCTGCCGGTCCTGTCCCTGAAATTGGGACCGCTGCACTGCTCGGTCCGGTACGGACTGGACCGCCGGCGGCCGGTCCAAACGACGGCTCGGACCGGGACCGGACCAGCCCGGACCGTGTCCACCCTGACTCATGGCGGTGTCCCATACCTGCCACAGCCGCCTGCGGCTGGCTCCTACAGCGCTGCCCTCGCCAGTCCATGGCCGGCTTCATCTGCCCCGTTGGCCTACGCCTATCCGCCAGCCTCGGTGACCGCGTCTCCTTATGGCGCGCCCACTTCGTACGGAGCGCCCTACGACGGACCATCGATGAAGCTGGTGGCTTCGTCCGTGGTACTGAGTGGTCCTTTACCCCCGAGCTTTTATGCGTCGCCGTCTCCTTCGGATCATGGTCTATCTAGTGCACATTTGTACTTTGTGCATCTCATCCCGCTGAAGCTGACGATGGATAACTATCTGTCATGGCATGGTCAGGTCTGCTACTTTTCCACAGTCGCTACTTGGAGGTTTCCGGATGGCACTTTGCCGTGCCCACCGCCATACCATCTGGGGCACCATGTGTGGGTGATCAAGATCATGCCATTCTCTCTGCCATCCAGTGCTCTCTTACGGAGGGGGTTTCGTCACTGGTCATCTTCGCCGATACATCTCGGGATGCGTGGATGGCTCTTCATACCAGTTTTGCTTCGCAGTCTCAAGCGTGGGCACGCCATCCGCACTGCGCTTGGGGAGGTGAAGCTTCATGATCTCGCCGTCACCGACTACTTCAACAAAGTGCCGGGTATGACTGACACACTTCTCTCCATTGGCAAGGCGCTTGGTCCGAAGGAGTTCACCTCTTATGTGCTCAACGGACTGAGTGACGACTATGATAATTTGGTGGAGAATATCAATGGTCATGACACTCCCATCAAGCCTGTGAGTTGTATGCGCGTCTCCTCGCTATGGCACAGCGCATCCAGGCTCGCTGCTCTATGCCGTGTTTCCCTTCCACCAATGCTGCAACGCGTGGGAAGGGCAAGCCCTACAAGCCACCAACTGGTGGAAAACCTCCACCGACCGTGCCTAGTTCGTGGAACACCACTACCTCCACGGCAGGTCGAGTCCATGTCTGCCGCCCTTCAGTTGTGTGGACTTGATGGTCACCTTGCCTCCCGTTGTCATCGTCGCTTCAAGCAGGATTTCTTGGGGATCAGGAAAAATGGCAAGGGTAGTGAGAAGCAGGCTGTCCTAGCGAGTCATGAGCAGGGGCATAATCCTTCTTATCTAGTTGATGCATCTTCGTACATGGATACGGGAGCTACCAATCACCTGATGATTGAGATGGGCCAGCTCTCTACACAGGAGCCGTACCGTGGACACGATCTGGTTCACTCCGCTAATGGGGAAGGTATGCACATCTCACATATTGGTTAGGCATCACTTCTTACACGTCGATCCACACAATTACTTCTTCTCAATGTCCTTCGTATTCCCTCTGTTTCATGTAGTTTGCTTTTAGTTCCTAAACTCGCTCGTGATAATAATGTTCTTGCTGAATTTCATCCTTCTAATTTTTTTGTTAAGGACTGGGACATGTGGGACGTACTCCTTAGAGGTCAACTGCGCCATAATGGTCTTTATGCACTTGATGTGCCACCAACTCCTAGTGCTTTGAGTGGTGTTCGTGTGTCTCCATCACATTGGCATGCACGCCTTGGTCATTCTGCCACTCCCATTGTTCGCCATTTACTTCATCCTCATGAGCTTCCAGTTGTGTTCAATAAACATGTTGATGCAGTTTGTAATGCCTATCAGCAAGGCAAGAGTCACCAGCTTCCTTTTTCTCAGTCGAGTCGTGTAGTCAATAAAACGCTTGAACTTGTGTTTTCAGATGTATGGGGCCATGCCCAAAGCTCTGTTAGTGGTCATAATTACTATGTCTGTTTAATTGATGCTTATAGTCGGTTCACTTGGCTTTCTTTTCTTAAACGCAAGTCTGGTGTGTTTAATGTTTTCTTGCAATTCCAAGCGCATGTTAAGCGTCTACTCAGTCATAAAATCTTTCGTGTGCAATCCGATTGGGGGGGGGGGTGGTGAGTATCACAACCTCAATGCATTCTTTAATAAGCTTAGAATTACACATCGTGTCTCTTGTCCTCATAAACATCAGCAAAACGGTGTAGTTGAGCATAAATATCGTCATATAGTTGAGACTGGTCTTGCTTTGCTTTCCCATGCCTCCGTGCCTTTCTGATTTGGAGTGATGCATTTTCCACCGCATGCTTTCTCATTAACAAGCTTCCTACACGACTCCGTTAGATGAAAACATCACTTGAGCTCTTGCTGAATGAAGTTCCTGATTATATGTTTCTCAAGGTCTTTGCGAGCGCGTGTTGGCCACATCTTCGTCCATATAACAGAAGCATGTTGGAGTTTCGGTCTAAACAGTGTGTGTTTCTTGGTTATTGTTCTCTTCATAAAGGGTACAAGTGTCTTCATGTTCCCTCTAACCGCGTCTACATCTCACGTGATGTGGTGTTTGATGAGATTTTTTTCCTTTTTCCGCACTTCCAGTCACCTCCACCACTCCCACTTCACCTGAGACATCTGCTTTACCTTTGCCTGGTCAATTTGTTGATGCTGCATATACGCTGTTGTTGCTACCTAACCATGGTGCAGGTACTGGACGTGGAGCACGCCTCAAGCTTCCGGATGAGCAGCCGTCCATGTCCCCTCGGATGTCCGCCGAGCCCACTCGTGACGCCCCTCTGTCACCTGGCTTGCCGACAGGGCTGGCCGAGCCGGGCCCCACCACCTCGGGACTTGCTGACGTGTTGGCCGAGCCGGGCGAGCTGCCGAGCCAGCTTCGCCTGAGCCAACCTCTGCCATGGGGGTCGAGTCGGCGTCCCCGCCCGCATTGGCCGAGAAGGCGTCCACGCCTTCCTTGCCAGGCCGGTCGCCTCGTGTGACTGGCTTTACATTTGGGGAGCGGTCTCCATCATCAGCATCATCTTCGTCTCCGCCGCCACCTCCGCCGTCTATCCCTGTTCTGCGTCCTCGTGCATGCAGTCAGAGTGGTATCATTCGGCCAAAGGAGTGCACTGATGACACGGTTGCGTGGGTTGCGGCATGTATGGCATAGACAGATACTGACCCCACTGCTAAGCCTCGGCATTTTGAGATGGCCCTTCCGATTCGTCATTGGCACAGTGCCATGGAGCTGGAGTTTCAGGCACTACAGAGGAACGATAGATGGCGCTTGGTTCCTCCTGTGTCTGGTGTCAACATCATTGACTCCAAGTGGATGTTTAAGGTAAAGAAGCATGCTGATGGATCTATCGAGCGATACAAGGCACGATTGGTGGCCAAAGGATAAACAACAGTATGATCTTGATTATGAGGATACCTTCAGTCCAGTTGTCAAAGCTACCACCATTCATCTGCTTCTGTCCTTCGCTGTTGCCAAAGGGTGATCTCAGCTTCAGCTTTATGTTCAGAATGCTTTTCTCCATGGGGTCTTGGAGGAAGAGGTTCACATGTGGAAACCTCTAGCTTTTGTTGATCCTGCTCGTCCGCATCATTTGTGTCATCTTGTTAAGGCGCTTTATGGATTTAAGCAGGCTCCTCGTGCATGACATGCCCGACTTGGCTAGGTTCTTTGATGTCTTGTATTTGCTCCGTCCATTGCAGACACGTCTCTGTTCATGTTTCATCGTCCTGAGATTACTATGTACCTACTGGTTTATGTTGATGACATTATTTTTATCAGCTCATCAGTGACTGTCGCTGATCGTTTGCTGTCTGCTCTGAGTGGTCATTTTGCCGTCAAAGATCTGGGTGCTCTCCATTACTTCATTGGTCTGGAGGTTTCACGGTCTTCTGCTGGCCTGACTCTCACTCAACATAAGTATTCCTTGACTTGCTGCAACATGCTGGTATGTTGCAATGCAAGCATGCTACCACCCCTATGCCTGCAACTAATCGGTTATCAGCCTTGGATAGTGCCTTGCTTCCTTCAGATGATGCTACAGAATACCGCACTGTTGTTGGTGACTTGTAGTACTTGACTATCACACGGCCGAACATCTCCTATGCGGTAAACCGTGTGTGTCAGTATCTTCATGCTCCACGGACTTCACACTGGTCAGTTGTGAAGCGTATACTGCGTTATCTCTCTCATACTGTCTCCTATGGCTTGCATCTTTGGTATACCTCCTCGAGTACTCTCTCGGCATTCTCTGATGCAGATTGGGCTGGGAGCCTAGATGACCGGTGATACGGGGGGCTATGCTGTCTTCTTTGGTCGCAACTTGATCGCCTGGAGTGCTTGCAAGCAGGCCACAGTCTCTCGGAGTAGCACTGAAGCAGAGTATAAGGCGGTTGCCAATGCCGCGACTGAGCTCATTCGGGTACAGTCTCTATTGAGAGAGTTGGTAGTCTCTCAAGAGCAGCCACCGGTTCTTTGTGTGATAATATTGCTGCGACGTATCTTTCGTCTAATCCATTTTTTCATGCTCGTACGAAGCACATCGAAGTTGACTGTCACTTTGTGAGGGAAAGTGTTACACAGAAACTTCTTCATATCAAGTTCATCTCCTCCAAAGATCAACTTGCTGACATCTTCACGAAGCCACTTCCACAACCTCCGTTTGAAGGTTGTAGGTACAATCTTAACTTGCTTTGTACTTCAGGCCACAGTTAAGATTGAGGGAGGGTGTTAGATAATGTTTATACGTAGCTTCCGTGTATATCCTGTATATTGTGTATTTGTACACTTCGTGTACCCTTATATATATGAGGTAGCCACACCTGTTTTGGGTGTCGTACAGTTTTCCACGAACATAATGTTTCACAACCACAAGAAAGTCAGATTTTTTTTCATTTATTTTAAATTTTACTGTCAACCTGAGCTCATATAAGCTTGAGCTCAGTTATTTAGCGTCCACACGAAACCAGAATCCTATCAAACAAAAATCCAGCTGGGATATGAAACAACGCAAGTTACTGTGCAAGAAGCGAACTTACAGAACAATGCTTTGTGGAACTAGCATAACAAGCATCTCCAATAGGAGTCTGCTCAAACCGTTTTTTGGCATTTGGGGGCAAAAAAGTCGCGTGCAGCCCAAAAGAAGGCACCAAGTGCCGCAAATATACAACACTTGAGCGGCTACGGCAAAATCAAGACAAGCCGCGTGCGACCCTCCAACCATCAGTTTCATTCCCACCTCCGACCGCACCTTCACACCACCACCACCGCACTACAGCCCCAGAAGCCATCCCCTCTGCACCGCCGCTCACCCAGACTCCATCCCAATCCCACCCAATATCTCGCCGCCTCGGACCGTTTCCGGAACCCCCTCCGCTGCGCCGATTTGACCTCGGCTACCTCGCCGATTCCAGCCAACTGCCTAAATGGCTGTCGGCGGCATATGAAGATCAACTAGCGCCGTTGGTGCACCACTTCTGGCCACTCGACCATCGCAACGGAGTGTTTCCCACGATGTTTTTGCTAGCTGTCCTTGGCGCGGCATATCCTCCCATGCAATCACATCGACTCTCTGGCGGCTCACGGAGTCCATTTCTATGATTCTTCATCTCTGCTGGCTACCATCTAGCCATCGACGAGTCGTCCGCCGGTTTGCTCCTTGCCGAAAACAGGGTGTTTGATGGAATCCCTACAAGGTAAATAAATTTGTCATGCATTTCTTTGCATAAGCACAGAAGATTGAGAGCTCTAGATAGTTTCTATTGTAGATGAGCTCATGTGACTACAAGTTTTGCTACGATTCCTTGTTGGGTGAGGAGTTTGACATGGAGGAGGAGGAAGCTCTTGCGTTGATCTTGGCAATGCACGTGAAAAAGAGGCCGAACCATGGCGGTTCTATTGGCATGGATAGCTTAGAGGACAGAAGAAGGAGGCCACCATCATCCTTGAGACTGTGCTGATCATGAGACATGGATATGACGTGCATATTATGGGATGCTTGGATCTTGCATGATTTCAATGTGCTCCACCGCTCACCTCTCTTTACAAAATTAGCGAATGAAGAACTTTGATCGGTGACCTTCCAAGCAAACGGATGCACCGACAACTTATAGTAGTACCTCCCGGATGAGATCTCTCCAAGGTGGGCTACGTTTGTCAAGCCAATAGTAAAACCCAAAGATATGAAAGTACTTTTATTTTCACAATGCTCCATGGACGACTAGGAAATATGTTGAGAGGGCATTTGGGGTTTTGCAATGCCAATTTGCTATTGTGTGAGGACTGGTTAGGCTTTGGGATCAAGAGATCCTTTGTTACATGATAACATCATGCGTGATCTTGCACGACATGACCTCATGCGAATACCCTTTGTATGACCTCGTGGGATTACCCATGCGGACGGCTAGAAGGCAAGACCGGATCAAACGCTTTCTTTAGGTGTACCATGACATTAGAGATGCGGATGCACTGATCTTGAAAAGATCTCATAGGATCTCACAGAGGAGTGGTGGACATGGCATGGGCATGAACAACCATAGTTGCATCTCTACCTTTGTTGTATTAGTGTGATGAACTTTGTTGTATTGTGTGCTAAAAGCTTTGTTGTTGACTTTGATTTGATGAAGTATGTAATAATTATTGTTGGGTTTATTTTGGACATATGAGTTGCATTTGATATTTTCTGTATCCAATATGTATGTGTTATTCGAGATGAAAAGTGCATATGTCATTGCCGTGTGGCAGCCTTATTATAGGGTAATTGTTGGAGACCACATTTTTTCATGAAAGAAAGCAGTTTTGGTGCCTAATTTTTTTACTCGAGCCACTTTTGATGACCTATTATAAGGTGCTATTGGAGATGCTCTAACACCTCAATTTATTAATGAGGCATAAACAATGAAGTCGATGACATAGTGTTGTTTCCTAGTCTTTCTTGGTACAGTTTCAGCAATACGATCTGGAACTGGGATTCTGTAACAACATGATGATCGCCATCTCTCGTAGATGCAGTCAACGCGTAAACAATATGCGCACAACAAACAAGAGGAACTAACAAGCCACCAGAAACTGAAACTTAAGCTTAGATATCAATGCCAAGAAAAAAAATCAGCGACGGCTCACGGATACCCCGAGTTGCTGTGCTGTTCATCATCGATACAAAACAACCTATTACTCCCTGACTGACTACACAATGCACAGTGGTGGAGCCAGGAAAAATTAAGAGCCGGGGCAAACGGCAAGCTAACTAAAAAGACAAAATACCACATGCTCCTCCATTTCAACCTTTTTTTGCCAAACTTTTAAAATCTTTGCTACCAGAAAATGGAACATGATTTATCAAATGAAGAATCTAAGTCTCAAGTTGGTCTCTCAGTAATGACGATGACTATTTAAGAAAGATCTACTATATATTTCAGCAAGCCACAAGAAACACACAATTACCTCTTGATTTGAGTCACTGAAGGTCTGAAGCAATGATTCATCTCAACACAATCTAACGACATAAAAAATCTTCAGCTTGACAATAATGAAGAACGGTGATAATCCTTCCCTCTAGTTCTGATAATTATAACTTCAGATTAAAATTGAATGATTTAAAATGATTGAACTAACTAACAATGATTTGGCTAGAGGAGTCAAGAAGAAGCAATACCTCTAAGGAGTGGAGATCGATTGTCCTTCAATGAACCTTTTCGGAACGATCGAATCCCCAAATTCCTATATAGATGCAAATTACAAACCAATTTACTACTAATAAAATCTCCGAACCTAAGGAGTGAATTCCCATCCCATAAATTTGTGTGTGCGTGTGTGTCCACTGATTGAAATCCCAAAATCTAGTTGATCTTGACTTACCTTGCCTAATTAGTGGAGATGAATGTCTAGGAAGAGCCGTTGTGGATTGCCATCTTTTTTAAATGGGAGGAGCTGCGCCCGTGCCCGGCAAATCAGCAGTGCGTTTTGCCTGTATGAGAATACGACTGCCGAATTAGTTGGATGAACCGTCGCGGCGATCGAACTGATCGGGAGAGGAGACGTGAGCAAGCTGCGTTGTGAGCTGCGCTGTGACTTTTTTTTGTAACTTGTGGAGGCGTGTTGCAGACTCTTTTTTTTTTGAGCAACTGGTGTGTTGCAGACTGTATGTCTCTACGTGCAGCCATGAGCCTGTTAATTAGTTTTAACTGAATGGGCCAAGAATCACTAAGCAAGGTCCAAGAGAGATATGCCCGGGCAATCATGGTAAATATAGCTAATTAATACGTGGCGCCATAGCATGGTTTATGTGGCAGCTCGCTGGTGAGCCCGGCCAGCTGCCCCGGGTCGCCGGGTACTGCCTCTGCCACTGATTTAAATAAAAATGTGTTAATTTTGTTTGAAATTAAAATTGTGCTAATTCTGTTTGTTATGCCTTGTTATCATTTTACTTGATGTTGTTATGCATTTAGAGTAAAAAATGTGACAATTCTGGTTTTTTCTGCCTTATTATCTTTTTAGTTGATGTTATGATGCATTTAAAGTTGAATGTTGTTTATTCTGTTGTAAAAATTGTGCTATTTTTTGTTACTGTCCTGGTTTATTCTTTTTATTCCTTACTCCTTTTTTATTGCATATGATGATGCATTTAGAGTTGACATATTGTTTATTCTGTTATAGCTATATATTATGATGCATTGCTAACCTGGTGCTTGAAATTTTGATATGTAGGGCTTGTAAGCAATGACATCCATTATATTTGGAACCATGGCCCCAAGTTTGGTGGGGGATTTGATTGTCGGTACTGCCCCCTAATCACTAGAGGAGGAGGTGCAACCTGCTTTAGGGAGCACCTTGGAGGTATACTAGGTGAAGTGAGGGAGTGCCCCAATGTTCCAAGAAATGTGCGTGCTGCAATGAGAGACTCCCGGGATGACGCAAGGCGGAAGAAGAGGGAAAAGACAAATCGTAAACTCCGCTTGGAACGGGATATCATGGAAGGGTTGTACCATGGAGAAGGGGTGATAAATATTGAAGAAGATGATGATGAACAGATTCAGGCCGCACTTCGGGAGTCCCTAAGAGACAAGAATGTCTCTCGTGCAGTTGAGAGGAGGCGTGGGAGTGGGAGTGGTGTTCGTGTGTCGCTTGGGAAACAAAGTATCACAACATACTTTGACAAGGAATTATCGAGCAACACAGTATCAATGCAACCAAAGATCAGTAGTGCTTTGATTGTTGAGTCAGAAGATGTACTTGGCCAAGCCTGGGCAATGTTCTTTCATGCTAATTACATTATTGGTCTGAAAGCAAATTGTCCCTATTTTCGTGCGGCAGTCAAGATATCTCAAAACCTTGTCCCAGCTCCTGTTCCAACTGCTAAGGAGATTGATGGGATTTATTTGGAGAAAAATTATGAAGAAGCTGAATAGTGGCTGAACATGTTCTAGCAAGACTAGAGGAACTATGGTGTAACTGTGATGCGTGACTCATGGACAAGGCCTACTGGTATGTGTCTCATCAATTTCATGGTGTATTGCAATGCACGGATGTTCTTTCATAAATCCATTGATGCTTTCGGTCAAACTCAGAATGCATGTTAGTTTCTAATGATTGAAATTATTTTTAATCATGCTCATTCATTGTTAATTCTGACTAGCCATGCCTTGTTAGCTCTTTACATGATATTATGATGCATTTAAGTTGAAACAATGTTACTTATGTTTATTCATAGTTAAATATGTATTATGCTTTTATTATGTTTTTACTTGATATCACGGTGTATTTGGAGTTGAAATTTTGTTATTTTTATTTATTCATGGTTAAATGGGGCTATTATGCCTTTTATCTTTTTTACATGACATTATTATGCATTTAGAGTAAAAAATGTGTTATTTCTTTTTATTCATGCTTATTTCTATTTTTTTATTACTTTCTTCATTTTTGTTTCAAACAAAAATTTACTTGCAATTAATTGGCAGAGTTTATCTATAGAAAGATCAAAAAAGTTGTTGTTGAGGATATAGGATCTGAGAATGTTGTTCAAATTGTAACCAATAATGGATCAAATTACAAGAAAGCATGTAAAACTCTTATAGAACAACCAAAGTTTAGTCATATTGTTTGGCAGGCATGTGCTGCCCACACTGTTAACCTCATGTTTAAGGATGTTGCTAAGTTTCATGAGGTTGACGTGATAGTTAAAAGTGCTAAGCAGATCTGTAGATTTTTCTACAATCACAATAACCTACATGTTAGCATGAAAAAGAATATTGGTGGTGAACACATAAAACCGAATGCGACCTGGTTTGGAACTGTGTTCATATTCTTAGAGAGTTTTTATTGCAAGAAAGATGAGTTTAGGAAATGGATAGTGTCCGGTGATTGGAAGGGAAGTATTTGGAACAATGCTGCTGATTATGTGTTTGTCGAAGAGTTGCTATGTAGTAATATGTGGTGGGTAGCTTTAGAGTGGGTTCTTGCTGTGCTAGAGCCACTCTATAAAGCCCTTAGATATGCCGATACACAAAAGAGATGCACACTATCTGGATTCAAGAAGAGTATGATGACAACCATACAAAAGTTGGAAAGTCATCTTGGTGTGGGTCATGGATGTTTCATAGAGTCATGAGCAAGGTGTCCAATAGGATCAATGCTATGCAAGAAGGCACACTATTGGTTGCAGGTAGTTACAAAACTAACTTAATTTGTATTATGCTGCTCTCTTTTTATAGTTTTAACTTCTTTTGGTCTTCCTTCTCCTATGCAGCTGTTGTCATTGATCCTTACACACATTATAAGATCAACATGAGAAAGATTACAGACTATGCTTCTGCACTCACAGATGCCATCGAGAAGATAGCATACCCTGAGACCGCTGTTTTAGCCATTTACGAAGTCAGCACTTACAGGGAATGCCGTGGGAGGTTTGGCCAATGGTTGGCACATTCTTTTGCAGAGAAAATGTTGCCAAGTTACAATAGCACACTTGTAATATTCTCTATTAGCTCAGTTTTGCAACTCAGTTCATCTCACTATGTTAATTATGTTTTAACTTGGCAGCTGAGTGGTGGTTCCAATTTGGACAGGAAGTTCCCAATCTATAGAAGTGTGCCTTGAGGATTGTATCACAATGCGTTTCGTCAAGTGGCTGTGAGAGGAATTGGAGCGCTTTTGCTTTGGTCCACGTGAAGCAAAGAAACCTTCTTCTATATGGCAAGCTGCACAAGCTTGTATCTATGCGTTGTAATTTGAAGGTATTTACTAAGCACTGTTTAAAATAAAGGTTGTTGCCTACTAAGTAAATGCTACTGTTTACTAAGCACTTCTAGAGTAAAGGCTATTGTCTACTAAGTATTGTTTTATACATAGTGACTCTACCCATTTTAGTCTTTGTACTTCGTTGTCATTGACTGATTTTGTTTTCACACCTTGAAGATATGTGATGAAGAATAACAATATCCGGTGAGAGAGAATGATAAGAACAAGGAAGTTGATGCATGTGCAATGATGATGGATACAACCATGTTTGATGCAACAAATCCTATGATGGAACGGTTGAATGAGGCTGAGGAGGATGTAATCTTTGATGGAGATGATGCTGCTAGTGCCGTGTTTGAGCAAATACGTTTGCTTAACTCAAGTAGGAAAGCCTCTCATCTTGGAAGGAAGGACAAGGGCAGGAAAAGGAAGAGGGTAGAGGAAGAAGAGGATGACTACAATGATAGTGAGGATGATGATGAAGAAAACGAGGAGCTGGAAATTGATGATGACGATGATAGCAATGATGACGGTGCAAGTCAATCTCATGGAAGAGATTCGGCAATGCAATTTGAAAAGGATTTACCAAGCCAAGTTGGAAAAAATGCCGAGGTAACAACTCATGGTAGTTTGGTGAACCGTAGATCTGAACGGTTGACCAGCCTTTACAATTGACAAGTAAGTTCCTGGTGATGTCATCAATAATTTGCCATTTATGCACGTTCTTATATTATGTAATAAACATGCACTGGTGCACGTCGGTCCTAAACAAATGGTTTAAAACCCCTTTCCACGACGGCATTTGGAACCGTCACCAAGTGAGTGTGGGCGATAGGGGCGGTCCTTCCCACACGACCCAGAAACCGTTGGGTATAGGGCCCATACATTACTCCTACTCGTTTCTGCTCACATTGCCATCGCAATCGGTATTCTGTGGTGCTACGTTTATGATGCGCGGCCCATCACAAATGGTTCACTATTATAGAACGTGTATGATGCGCGGACCATCACAAACGGTTCACCGTTAAGAAGATTAGCTAATCGTAGTACGAGTGTCGGACAGGATTACGAAACATCGGACCGTACTAACATCGTCGTACACGACAACTATCGCACATGCTATTCTATGGTGCAACGTTTACGATGCATACTTCATCAAAAACGGTTCATGGTTGCGAATCGTGTACGGTAAGGCAACTAACACAAACGTTTAGTTTGCCCGCGCCGTTTGTGATATTGTCTGACATCGTGCACGCTTTGCAAACGGCAACTGTGTGCATGCTTGCACAAGTTTCCTCTCTGTGAACCGTCTCGGATTATGGTGCATATCGCAAACGTTTGTGTTTTACCAACCGTGTGTGCCATAACAACCTGGAGAGCGTAATTTTACCGTAATTTAATTGTTTCTTTTCCAAATTGTACCGGATTTGGATTTGAATTTTAATGTATGCTATAGCTTTATTCATATCGATCAGGTTCAAACAACCAATGCATTATTCGAATCATAGGTACATATGTTCAAGAATTACATAAGAACAAAATAAAGAATGATGAACCACAGTTGTATACTTGTACTATTAAAGACGGTAAAGAAAGAGGCAAAATATATTCCGGTTGCTGAACAAGGTGAAGCAGAATGCCCATATTTTGCCCTCCTCCATGCAGAAGGCACGCATGACTCTAGTCCAACCCGTTGTGATGGCTGACCACCCATCCTTCACGTTCTTTATGAAAACATCTAGATAATCATCGTGTTCTGGTAGAAATACTTTAACCTTTGCATGCCCACCAATCATGTAGTTTGAGGGGTAATCTTGAGTAAACTGCTTTGGCAACCACTTCGGAGGAATAAGATTTCGGACATTGTCATCTAACACAACTCATTATGGGCAGCAAAAAGAAGGCTGCAGAGTTCTTACTTACCATCCTGCAGTTCGTTGTTGTCTTGGATAAAGTGTAAACAAATAGTTTCATTGCCATCTTTGGACGCATTTTACTAACAATCTTTATCAGCTTCCTCACTTGATGCTGGTTCATCGATGTCTCATTGCCCCATACGCAGAAAGGGTCGATACGCGGATCTTTACCAATGACATATGTACCTAAAAGCACCAAGTTAATATTAGAAGCTCAACAGCAATGGCACAATGATGTAGTACAACACTCTTTTATAATATGTCTATATACATCCGTATGTGGTAGTCCATTTGAAATCTCTAAAAAGACAAATATTTAGGAACGGAGGGAGTATCTTATAACATCCAATATACTCACATATTAGATGAATTAACATCTTATATTATGGGCCGGAAGGAGTTTAGTTCGTTCTTAAAAAATATCTACTGCTGTATCCACGTGTTACAGTTAGTTTGAGCTAGTTCGGGCTCAAATAGCCCTAAAGTATATCTAAACATGAGGCCTAGTTTGAGCTAGTTGCACTATAACCCACCCAAAAAAATAGTATCCAACCCAAGAGGTGCTAATTGGAGCTAGTTCTCCTAGTGCATTTATTGTCAATCTAACCCTGCCATCCAAGCAACACTTTGGATGGAGTTAGTTCAGGGTTAGTTATGAGCTTGAAACTAACTCTAACCTTTAGCTAAGTTGAGTATCCAAACAGGGCTGTGCTATTGCTGTTGCTGCTGCTGCTCTTCTATGTATATCTAGACATCATTAGAACATTAATGTAACACTCTTCCTCGTTACTATGTAGCCTAGGATTGCATATTTAGACATTAAGTACAGTGCATGTTGCTATGTAGCCTCAGATATATTACATATGGCCCTAGTTAACCTAAGGAAAATTGGGTTATAGATATAAGCCATGGGATCAAACTAACCTCGATGGAAAACAACAGTCATTCCCAAAATTGTCCTGTGTAGGTACATCAAGAAGCATGTTAAGCACAACAGGCTAAACATCAACCAAAATTACACATGGCAGACAAAATAATCTCCAAAAGATAGCTTCAGTGTGTAGGTTTAAGCACGGTAGTAAAGCAAAACAAGTTGAAAGGTGTGCGAACTGCAACAGGCCTAACATTTAATAACAAGCAAACATGGTCATTCAAACTGGTATTGTGCCGGTCTAAATACACCGGTTATGATTAAATAAAAATGGAAAGGCATGTTAACTACAAGATGCAGCAACCGAATGTAGTCATTCATAGTGGTATTGTTGAAACTGGTACTGATGGAATTGAACTGCACAGTTCATACTTGCACATATAGAACATCACGTTGTGAATAACTGGAATAAACAAGGCATACTACGAACAACCAAAGATAGCATTTGAAACTGAACATATGCTAACTACTAACAACCGAACAATCAAAAAACTTCAAAAGAGGCATATGCTAGCTATAACAGGCTTAACAGCAAGCAAATATATGCATTCCTATCAGTATGTTTAAAACTGGATTGATGAAATGTACTGCACAGTAAATAATTGCACATATAGAGCATCACATTGTGAACATCTCAAATAAACAAATCACGGGTTTCCTCACTTGTCACGGATGGGCTCGTTCCCGTGGGAAGAGCATGGACCCTGGATGTGCTCCATGCTGTCGCAGATGGACTCCTTCCCCTTGGAAGAGCATGTGACAGCCTGGTTTATGCCCTCTTATCTTTGCCTGATTTTCAGTTGGTTTGGTTTTGAAATTTGAAGTTTTGAATCTTTTCAGATGGACTTAAACACTTGGGTACCCCTTGACTTTCACCGAAGTGCCTCATTTCCCTCTCTAACTACCATTTCCTCTCTGGTTCAACTCAAAACAATATTTTTGAATATTTTTCTTAAAGGAAAATATTCATTTCCCTCTCTAAAACCCTAGCTAGCTCAATGTGCTCCGAAGCAACCCCAATTTTTCTTGCCCACAAAAATCTGAGAAAATTCACGAAAATCCTTTGAACTCTAGGGCACCTTCCTGAGCAAAAATATTTCATCACTTTTTGGAATATTTTTGCTACAGAAAATGTGTTCTGTTCTGGAAAGAAATGGTGGTTTCTACAGCAACTACCATTTTACATGCTCTATTGTGGGCTTGTGGCTGATTTTTCTTGTGCATCATCACCTTAGTAGATGATTGATAACCTCCAAAGCCCAGCTCCCAACTCTCAGTAGTTTGACCATAGTAAGCTCTCAAAGTTACTGACCAAAAACTTACCAGGAAGTTGAAATCCATTCTACTGCGTCTGAGCTCAAACCAAAGCGTGGTAACCTCTCAAACTACCACGAACTACACGCCAGACATGAAGTTTGGGCTTAGGTCAGCCTGAGGTCAGAGTTCACGCATTCGACCGCGTTCGTCCAGGCGTGCTGGCATGCAGCCGACGCGCTCTGTGTCGTGCCAGAGCCTCTATTGCTCGTGTGATTGCTTCCCCGCCTGCCAAACCCTGCAAAACCCCGCCACCATCACCATCCCGAAGCCATCAACTCCACCTTGGCGCTCGCCGACGCCGGAGCTCGCCGCAGCAAGCTCGGGTGCGGTCTGGCCAACGCAACAGTGCACTGCGCACTGTGTTTGTCGCCACACTCTTGCCCGTGTGCTTGTCTCCTCTCGCCCACAGTTC
Organism: Triticum aestivum; assembly: GCF_018294505.1. Taxonomy (NCBI): domain Eukaryota; kingdom Viridiplantae; phylum Streptophyta; class Magnoliopsida; order Poales; family Poaceae; genus Triticum; species Triticum aestivum. The sequence continues at coordinate 16,380,981 of NC_057810.1, forward strand.
CCGCATGAGTTGCGTCGCCTTCTCCCTCGCTCACTGACGCCGTTCCTCACTGGGCGCCGTGTCCAGGTGTCCTCCGGAGGAGCCCGATCCCCTCTCATCGCTCGGCTATAAATAGAGCCCTCCCCAGCCTCCTCGAGCCTCATCCAATCCTATCACACACTCCACGTGTTGGGGAACGTAGCAGAAATTCAAAATTTTCCTACGTGTCACCAAGATCTATCTATGGAGAGACCAGCAACAAGTAGAAAGAGAGTGCATGTACATACCCTTGTAGATCGCTAAGCGGAAGCGTTCAAGTGAACGGGGTTGATGGAGTCGTACTCGTCGTGATTCAAATCACCGATGATCCTAGTGCCGAACGGACGGCACCTCCGCGTTCAACACACGTACAGCCCGGTGACGTCTCCCACGCCTTGATCCAGCAAGGAGAGAGGGAGAGGTTGAGGAAGACTCCATCCAACAGCAGCACAACGGCGTGGTGGTGGTGGAGGAGCGTGGCAATCCAGCAGGGCTTCGCCAAGCACCATGGGAGAGGAGGAGTAGGGAGAGAGGTAGGGCTGTGCCAGAACTTCGTGTATAGCTCCCATGCGCCTCCCCACTATATATAGGGGTGGAGGGGCTGGTTTCTTGCCCTCCAAGTCCATTGGGGCGTTGGCCAAGGTGGGAGGAAAGAAATCTCATTATTTCCTTCCCCACCGATTGTTATCCCCCTTTTTAGGGATCTTGATCTTATCCCTTCGGGATATGATCTTATTCCTTCTAAGGGGGGATCTTGGTGCGCCTTGACCAGGGGTGTGGGGCCTTGCCCCCACTACCCACGTCCATGTGGGCCCCCCCATGCAGGTGGGCCCCACTCCGGAACCTTCTAGAACCTTCCCGGTACAATACCGAAAAATCTCGAACATTTTTCGGTGGCCAAAATAGGACTTCCCATATATAAATCTTTACCTCCGGACCATTCCGGAACTCCTCGTGACGTCCGGGATCTCATCCGGGACTCCGAACAACATTCGGTAACCACATACAAACTTCCTTTATAACCCTAGCGTCATCGAACCTTAAGTGTGTAGACCCTACGGGTTCGGGAGACATGTAGACATGACCGAGACGTTCTCCGGTCAATAACCAACAGCGGGATCTGGATACCCATGATGGCTCCCACATGTTCCATGATGATCTCATCGGATGAACCACGATGTCAAGGACTTAATCAATCCCGTATTCAATTCCCTTTGTCTATCGGTATGTTACTTGCCCGAGATTCGATCGTCGGTATCCAATACCTTGTTCAATCTCGTTACCGGCAAGTCACTTTACTCGTTCCGTAACACATCATCACGTGATCAACTCCTTGGTCACATTGCGCATATGATGATGTCCTACCGAGTGGGCCCAGAGATACCTCTCCGTTTACACGGAGTGACAAATCCCAGTCTCGATCCGCATAAAACAATAGATACTTTCGGAGATACCTGTAGTGCACCTTTGTAGTCACCCAGTTACGTTGTGACGTTTGATACACCCAAAGCACTCCTACGGTATCCAGGAGTTACACGCTCTCATGGTCGAAGGAAGAGATACTTGACATTGGCAAAGCTCTAGCAAATGAACTACACGATCTTTTGTGCTAGTCTTAGGATTGGGTCTTGTCCATCACATCATTCTCCTAATGATGTGATCCCGTTATCAACGACATCCAATGCCCATAGCCAGGAAACCATGACTATCTGTTGATCACAACGAGCTAGTCAACTAGAGGCTCACTAGGGACATATTGTGGTCTATGTATTCACACGTGTATTACGATTTCCAGATAATACAGTTATAGCATGAATAAAAGACAATTATCATGAACAAGGAAATATAATAATAATACTTTTATTATTGCCTCTAGGGCATATTTCCAACAGTCTCCCACTTGCACTAGAGTCAATAATCTAGTTCACATCGCCATGTGATTAACACTCACAGGTCACATCGCCATGTGACTAATACCCAAGAGTTTACTAGAGTCAGTAGTCTAGTTCACATCACTATGTGATTAACACTCAATGAGTTTTATGTTTGATCATGTTGCTTGTGAGAGAGATTTTAGTCAACGGGTCTGAACCTTTCAGATCCGTGTGTGCTTTACAAATCTCTATGTCATCTCCTAGATGCAGCTACCACGCTCTATTTGGAGCTATTCCAAACAACTGTTCTACTTGGAGCTATTCTAAATTATTGCTCCATTATATGTATCCCGTCTCTCTACTCAGAGCTATCCGGATAGGTGTCAAGCTTGCATCGTCGTAACCTTTACGACGAACTCTTTTACCACCTCCATAATCGAGAAAATTCCTTAGTCCACTAGTTACTAAGGATAACTTTGACCGCTGTCCTGTGAGCCATTCTTGGATCACTCTTGTACCCCTTGACTGACTCATGGCAAGGCACACTTTAGGTGCGGTACACAGCATAGCATACTAAAGAGCCTATGTCTTAAGCATAGGGGACGACCTTCGTCCTTTCTCTCTATTCTGCCGTGGTCGAGCTTTAAGTCTTAACTTCGTACCTTACAACTCAGGCAAGAACTCCTTCTTTGACTGGTCCATCTTGAACACCTTCAAGATCATGTCAAGGTATGTGCTCATTTGAAAGTATTATTAAGCATTTTGATCTATCCTTATAGATCTTGATGCTCAATGTTCAAGTAGCTTAATCCAGGCTTTCCATTGAAAAACACTTTCAAAATAACCCTATATGCTTTCCAGAAATTCTACGTCATTTCTGATCAACAATATGTCAACAACATATACTCATCAGAAATTCTATAGTGCTCCCACTCACTTCTTTGGAAATACAAGTTTCTCATAAACTTTGTACAAACCCAAAAATTTTTGATCATCATCAAAGCATACATTCCAACTCCGAGATGCTCACTCCAGTCCTTAGAAGGATTGCTGGAGCTTTGCATGCTTATTAGCATCTTTCGGGATTGACAAAACCTTCCGGTTGTATCACATACAACCTTTCCTCATTAAAATCGTCGAGGAAACAATGTTTTGACATCCTATCTGCAAGATTTCATAAATAATGCAGTAATCGCTAATATAATTCCAACAGACTCTTAGCATCGCTATGAGTGAGAAAATCTCATCGTAGTCAACTCCTTGAACTTGTCGGAAAACATCTTAACGACAAGTCGAGCTTTCTTAATGGTGACATTTACCATCATTGTCCGTCTTCCTTTTGAAATTCATCTGTACTCATTAGCCTTACGACCATCGAGCCATTCTGCCAAAGTCTACACTTTGTTTTCATACATGGATCCTCTCTCGGATTTTATGGCCTCAAGCCATTTATCGGAATCCGGGCCCACCATCGCTTCTCCATAGCTCGTAGGTTCATTGTTGTCTAGCAACATGACCTTCAAGATAGGATTACGTACCACTCTGAAGTAGTACGCATCCTTGTCATCCTACGAGGTTTGGGAGTGACTTGATCCGAAGTTTCATGATCAATATCATAAGCTTCCACTTCAATTGGTGTAGGTGCCACAGGAACAACTCCCTGTGCCCTGTCACACACTAGTTGAAGAGACGGTTCAATAACCTCATCAAGTCTCCACCATCCTCCCACTCAATTCTTTCGAGAGAAACTTTTCCTCGAGAAAGGACCCGATTCTAGAAACAATCCATATTGCTTTCGGATCTAAATTAGGAGGTATACCCAACTGTTTTGGGTTTCCTATGAAGATGCATTTTATCCGCTTTGGGTTCGAGCTTATCAACCTGAAACTTTTTCATATAAGCGTCGCAGCCCCAAACTTTTAAGAAACGACAACTTAGGTTTCTCTAAACCATAATTCATACGGTGTCATCTCATCGGAATTACGTGGTGCCCTATTTAAAGTGAATGTGGTTGTCTCTAATGCCTAACCCATGAACGATAGTGGTAATTCGATAAGAGACATCATGGTACGCACCATATCCAATAGGGTGCAACTATGATGTTCGGACACACCATCACATTATGGTGTTCCAGGCGGTATTAATTGTGAAACAATTTCCACAATGTCTTAATTGTGTGCCAAAACTCGTAACTCAGATATTCATCTCTATGATCATATCATAGACATTTTATCCTCTTGTCACAATGATCTGCTACTTCACTCTGAAATTACTTGAACCATTCAATAATTCAGACTTGTGTTTCATCAAGTAAATATACTCAACATTTACTCGAATCATCTATGAAGTAAGAACATAATGATATTCACTGCATGCCTCAGCACTCATTCAACTGCACACATCAAAATGTGTTACTTCCAACAAGTTGCTATCTTGTTCCATCTTACTGAAAATGAGGCTTTTCAGTCATCTTGCCCATGTGGGATGATTTGCATATCTCAAGTGATTCAAAATCAAGTGAGTCCGAACGATCCATTTGCATGGAGTTTCTTCATGCATATACACCAATAGACATGGTTCGCATGTCTCAAACTTTTCAAAAACGAGTGAGTCCAAAGATCCATCAACATGGAGCTTCTTCATGCGTTTTATACCATTATGACTTACATGGCAGTGCCACAAGTAAGTGGTACTATCATTACTATCTTATATCTTTTGGCATGAAAATGTGTATCACTACGGCCGAGATTCAATAAACCATTCCTTTAGGTGCAAGACCATTGAAGGTATTATTCAAAAATAGAGTAACCATTATTCTCCTTAAATGAATAACCGTATTGCGATAGACATAATCCAATCATGTCTATGCTCAACGCAAACACCAATCTCGGTGGTAGAGGGAGCGTGCGATGCTTGATCATATCAACCTTGGAAACACTTCCAACATATATCGTCAGCTCACCTTTAGCTAGTCTCCGTTTATTCCGTAGCTTTTATTTCGAGTTACTAACACTTAGAAACCGAATCGGTATCCAATACCCTGGTGCTACTAGGAGTACTAGTAAAGTACACATTAACATAATGTATATCCAATATACTTCTATCGACCTTGCCAGCCTTCTCATCTACCAAGTATCTAGGGTAATGCTGCTCCAGTGGTTGTTCCCCTTATTACAGAAGCACTTAGTCTCGGGTTTGGGTTCAACCTTGGGTTTCTTCACTAGAGCAGCAGCTGAATTGCCATTTCATGAAGTATCCCTTTGTTCCCTTGCCCTTCTTGAAACTAGTGGTTTCACCAACCATCAACAATTGATGCTCCTTCTTGATTTCTACTTTCGCGGTGTCAAACATCATGAATATTTCAAGGATCATCATATCTATCCCTGATATGTTATAGTTAATCACGAAGCTCTAGCAGCTTGGTGGCAATGACTTTGGGGAAACATCACTATCCCATCTGGAGGATCAACTCCCACTCGATTCAAGTGATTGTTGTGCTCAGACAATCTGAGCACAAGCTCAACGATTGAGCTTTTCTCCCTTAGTTTGCAGGCTAAGAAAATCGTCGGAGGTCTTATACCTCTTGACGTGGGCACGAGCCTGAAATCCCAATTTCAGCCCTTGAAACATCTCATATGTTCCGCGACGTTTCGAAAACTTCTTTGGTGCCTCTACTTAAACCATTTAATTGAACTATCACGTAGTTATCAAAACGTGTATGTCCGATGTTCGCAACATCGACAAACAACGTTGGGGTTCAGCACACTGAGCGGTGCATTAAGGACATAAGCTTTCTACTGATCGCATAATCGCTACTATCAACTTTCAACTATATTTTCTCTAGGAACATATCTAAACAGTGGAACTAAAGCGCGAGCTTACGACATAATTTGCAAAAGGTCTTTTGACTATGTTCAGGATAATTAAGTTCATCTTATGAACTCCCACTTAGATAGACATCCCTCTGGTCATCTAAGTGATCACATGATCCGAGTCAACTAGGCCGTGTCCGATCATCACGTGAGACGGACTAGTCATCATCGGTGAACATCTTCATGTTGATCGTATCTACCATACGACTCATGCTCGACCTTTCGGTCTCCGTGTTCCGAGGCCATGTCTGCACATGCTAGGCTCGTCAAGTTAACCCTAAGTGTTTTCGCTGTGTAAAACTATCTTACACCCGTTGTATGTGAACGTAAGAATCCATCACACCCGATCATCACGTGGTGCTTAGAAGAGACGAACTGTAGCAACGGTGCACAGTTAGGGGAGAACACTTCTTGAAATTTTGTAAGGGATCATCTTATTTACTACCGTCGTCCTAAGCAAACAAGATGCATAAACATGATAAACATCACATGCAATCAAATAGTGACATGATATGGCCAATATCATTTTGCTCCTTTTGATCTTCATCTTCGGGGCTCCATGATCATCATCGTCACCGGCACGACACCATGATCTCCATCATCGTGTCTTCATGAAGTTGTCACGCCAACGACTACTTCTACTTCTATGACTAACGCGTTTAGCAATAAAGTAAAGTAGTTTACATGGCGTTCTTCAATGACACGCAGGTCATACAATAAATAAAGACAACTCCTATGGCTCCTGCCGGTTGTCATACTCATCGACATGCAAGTCGTGAATCCTATTACAAGAACATGATCAATCTCATACATCACATATCATTCATCACATTCTTCTTGGCCATATCACATCACATAGCATACCCTGCAAAAACAAGTTAGACGTCCTCTAATTGTTGTTGCATGTTTTACGTGGCTGCTATGGGTTTCTAGCAAGAACGTTTCTTACCTACGCAAGACCACAACGTGATATGCCAACTGCTATTTACCCTTCATAAGGACCCTTTTCATCGAATCCGTTCCGACTAAAGTGGGAGAGACTGGCACCCGCTAGCCACCTTATGCACCAAGTGCATGTCAATCGGTGGAACCTGTCTCACGTAAGAGTACGTGTAAGGTCGGTCCGGGCCGCTTCATCCCACAATACCGTCGAAACAAGATTGGACTAGTAACGGTAAGCATATTGAACAACATCAACGCCCACAACTACTTTGTGTTCTACTCGTGCAAAGAATCTACGCAATAGACCTGGCTCTGATACCACTATTGGGGAACGTAGCAGAAATTCAAAATTTTCCTACGTGTCACCAAGATCTATCTATGGAGAGACCAGCAACGAGTAGAAAGAGAGTGCATCTACATACCCTTGTAGATCGCTAAGCGGAAGCGTTCAAGTGAACGGGGTTGATGAAGTCGTACTCGTCGTGATTCAAATCACCGATGATCAAGTGCCGAACGCACGGCACCTCCGCGTTCAACACACGTACAGCCCGGTGACGTCTCCCACGCCTTGATCCAGCAAGGAGAGAGGGAGAGGTTGACGAAGACTCCATCCAACAGCAGCACAACGGCGTGGTGGTGGTGGAGGAGCGTGGCAATCCAGCAGGGCTTCGCCAAGCACCATGGGAGAGGAGGAGGAGGAAGAGAGGTAGGGCTGTGCCAGAACTTCGTGTATCGCTCCCATGCGCCTCCCCACTATATATAGGGGTGGAGGGGCTGGTTTCTTGCCCTCCAAGTCCATTGGGGCGTTGGCCAAGGTGGGAGGAAAGAAATCTCATTATTTCCTTCCCCACCGATTGTTATCCCCCCTTTTTAGGGATCTTGATCTTATCCCTTCGGGATATGATCTTATTCCTTCTAAGGGGGGATCTTGGTGCGCCTTGACCAGGGGTGTGGGGCCTTGCCCCCACTACCCACGTCCATGTGGGTCCCCCCATGCAGGTGGGCCCCACTCCGGAACCTTCTAGAACCTTCCCGGTACAATACCGAAAAATCCCGAACATTTTTCGGTGGCCAAAATAGGACTTCCCATATATAAATCTTTACCTCCGGACCATTCCGGAACTCCTCGTGACGTCCGGGATCTCATCCGGGACTCCGAACAACATTTGGTAACCACATACAAACTTCCTTTATAACCCTAGCGTCATCGAACCTTAAGTGTGTAGACCCTACGGGTTCGGGAGACATGTAGACATGACCGAGACGTTCTCCGGTCAATAACCAACAGCGGGATCTGGATACCCATGATGGCTCCCACATGTTCCACGATGATCTCATCGGATGAACCACGATGTCAAGGACTTAATCAATCCCGTATTCAATTCCCTTTGTCTATCGGTATGTTACTTGCCCGAGATTCGATCGTCGGTATCCAATACGTTGTTCAATCTCGTTACCGGCAAGTCACTTTACTCGTTCCGTAACACATCATCCCGTGATCAACTCCTTGGTCACATTGCGCATATGATGATGTCCTACCGAGTGGGCCCAGAGATACCTCTCCGTTTACACGGAGTGACAAATCCCAGTCTCGATCCGCATAAAACAATAGATACTTTCGGAGATACCTGTAGTGCACCTTTATAGTCACCCAGTTACGTTGTGACGTTTGATACACCCAAAGCACTCCTACGGTATCCAGGAGTTACACGCTCTCATGGTCGAAGGAAGAGATACTTGACATTGGCAAAGCTCTAGCAAATGAACTACACGATCTTTTGTGCTAGTCTTAGGATTGGGTCTTGTCCATCACATCATTCTCCTAATGATGTGATCCCGTTATCAACGACATCCAATGCCCATAGCCAGGAAACCATGACTATCTGTTGATCACAACGAGCTAGTCAACTAGAGGCTCACTAGGGACATATTGTGGTCTATGTATTCACACGTGTATTACGATTTCCGGATAATACAGTTATAGCATGAATAAAAGACAATTATCATGAACAAGGAAATATAATAATAATACTTTTATTATTGCCTCTAGGGCATATTTCCAACACCACGATCTCGTAGAAAGCCGTGGCTGGGCCGGGCAGGCCTCGGGCCGCCATTCCCGAGCTTGACCTTGCAGGCGATCCCCTCTGTCCGTCCGCACCACTCCAGTCCCTCCCAAGCTCAGGCGAACCTTCCAGGGCCTCCGCCGTGCCTCGGTGGTGCCATTCCGCCCGGTTGGAGCCCCTGGTGCTGCCTCTAGTCGCCGTTGTCTCCAACTCCGGCGACCTCTACTTCATGTCGCCGCTGGAGAGGTCGTTTCCGATGCCGTCCGACCACCCCTAGCTAACCTACGTGTACGGGCATGTGCGCCTCCATCTCCTCTTTCGATTCCCGTCTAGTTCGGGCCAAGGAGCCCTCCTCGCCGGCGTGTGCTCCGGCGAAGCCGCGCCGTCCTCTGTTTCCCTCTCCCCCTCCCTCTCACCTGACTAGCGGGGCCCGCTAGTCAGCCACTCTGTACGCGCGCGAAGAGGTACGAGTGGTGGCGCCCGAG
>NC_057810.1:16390412-16393535 GCF_018294505.1 Triticum aestivum
ACGTTGGGGTTCAGCACACTGAGCGGTGCATTAAGGACATAAGCTTTCTACTGATCGCATAATCGCTACTATCAACTTTCAACTATATTTTCTCTAGGAACATATCTAAACAGTGGAACTAAAGCGCGAGCTTACGACATAATTTGCAAAAGGTCTTTTGACTATGTTCAGGATAATTAAGTTCATCTTATGAACTCCCACTTAGATAGACATCCCTCTGGTCATCTAAGTGATCACATGATCCGAGTCAACTAGGCCGTGTCCGATCATCACGTGAGACGGACTAGTCATCATCGGTGAACATCTTCATGTTGATCGTATCTACCATACGACTCATGCTCGACCTTTCGGTCTCCGTGTTCCGAGGCCATGTCTGCACATGCTAGGCTTGTCAAGTTAACCCTAAGTGTTTTCGCTGTGTAAAACTGTCTTACACCCGTTGTATGTGAACGTAAGAATCCATCACACCCGATCATCACGTGGTGCTTAGAAGCGACGAACTGTAGCAACGGTGCAGAGTTAGGGGAGAACACTTCTTGAAATTTTGTAAGGGATCATCTTATTTACTACCGTCGTCCTAAGCAAACAAGATGCATAAACATGATAAACATCACATGCAATCAAATAGTGACATGATATGGCCAATATCATTTTGCTCCTTTTGATCTTCATCTTCGGGGCTCCATGATCATCATCGTCACCCGCACGACACCATGATCTCCATCATCATGATCTCCATCATCGTGTCTTCATGAAGTTGTCACGCCAACGACTACTTCTACTTCTATGACTAACGCGTTTAGCAATAAAGTAAAGTAGTTTACATGGCGTTCTTCAATGACACGCAGGTCATACAATAAATAAAGACAACTCCTATGGCTCCTGCCGGTTGTCATACTCATCGACATGCAAGTCGTGAATCCTATTACAAGAACATGATCAATCTCATACATCACATATCATTCATCACATTCTTCTTGGCCATATCACATCACATAGCATACCCTGCAAAAACAAGTTAGACGTCCTCTAATTGTTGTTGCATGTTTTACGTGGCTGCTATGGGTTTCTAGCAAGAACGTTTCTTACCTACGCAAGACCACAACGTGATATGCCAACTGCTATTTACCCTTCATAAGGACCCTTTTCATCGAATCCGTTCCGACTAAAGTGGGAGAGACTGGCACCCGCTAGCCACCTTATGCACCAAGTGCATGTCACGTAAGGGTACGTGTAAGGTCGGTCCAGGCCGCTTCATCCCACAATACCGTCGAAACAAGATTGGACTAGAAACGGTAAGCATATTGAACAACATCAATGCCCACAACTACTTTGTGTTCTACTCGTGCAAAGAATCTACGCAATAAACCTGGCTCTGATACCACTGTTGGGGAACGTAGCAGAAATTCAAAATTTTCCTACGTGTCACCAAGATCTATCTATGGAGAGACCAGCAACAAGTAGAAAGAGAGTGCATCTACATACCCTTGTAGATCGCTAAGCGGAAGCGTTCAAGTGAACGGGGTTGATGGAGTCGTACTCGTCGTGATTCAAATCACCGATGATCCTAGTGCCGAACGGGCGGCACCTCCGCGTTCAACACACGTACAGCCCGGTGACGTCTCCCACGCCTTGATCCAGCAAGGAGAGAGGGAGAGGTTGAGGAAGACTCCATTCAACAGCAGCACAACGGCGTGGTGGTGGTGGAGGAGCGTGGCAATCCAGCAGGGCTTCGCCAAGCACCATGGGAGAGGAGGAGTAGGGAGAGAGGTAGGGCTGTGCCAGAACTTCGTGTATAGCTCCCATGCGCCTCCCCACTATATATAGGGGTGGAGGGGATGGTTTCTTGCCCTCCAAGTCCATTGGGGCGTTGGCCAAGGTGGGAGGAAAGAAATCTCATTATTTCCTTCCCCACCGATTGTTATCCCCCCTTTTTAGGGATCTTGATCTTATCCCTTCGGGATATGATCTTATTCCTTCTCAGGGGGGATCTTGGTGCGCCTTGACCAGGGGTGTGGGGCCTTGCCCCCACTACCCACGTCCATGTGGGTCCCCCCATGCAGGTGGGCCCCACTCCGGAACCATCTAGAACCTTCCCGGTACAATACCGAAAAATCCCGAACATTTTTCGGTGGCCAAAATAGGACTTCCCATATATAAATCTTTACCTCCGGACCATTCCGGAACTCCTCGTGACGTCCGGGATCTCATCCGGGACTCCGAACAACATTCGGTAACCACATACAAACTTCCTTTATAACCCTAGCGTCATCGAACCTTAAGTGTGTAGACCCTACGGGTTCGGGAGACATGTAGACATGACCGAGACGTTCTCCGGTCAATAACCAACAGCGGGATCTGGATACCCATGATGGCTCCCACATGTTCCACGATGATCTCATCGGATGAACCACGATGTCAAGGACTTAATCAATCCCGTATTCAATTCCCTTTGTCTATCGGTATGTTACTTGCCCGAGATTCGATCGTCGGTATCCAATACCTTGTTCAATCTCGTTACCGGCAAGTCACTTTACTCGTTCCGTAACACATCATCCCGTGATCAACTCCTTGGTCACATTGCGCATATGATGATGTCCTACCGAGTGGGTCCAGAGATACCTCTCAGTTTACACGGAGTGACAAATCCCAGTCTCGACCCGCATAAAACAATAGATACTTTCGGAGATACCTGTAGTGCACCTTTATAGTCACCCAGTTACGTTGTGACGTTTGATACACCCAAAGCACTCCTACGGTATCCAGGAGTTACACGCTCTCATGGTCGAAGGAAGAGATACTTGACATTGGCAAAGCTCTAGCAAATGAACTACACGATCTTTTGTGCTAGTCTTAGGATTGGGTCTTGTCCATCACATCATTCTCCTAATGATGTGATCCCGTTATCAACGACATCCAATGCCCATAGCCAGGAAACCATGACTATCTGTTGATCACAACGAGCTAGTCAACTAGAGGCTCACTAGGGACATATTGTGGTCTATGTATTCACACGTGTATTACGATTTCCGGATAATACAGTTATAGCATGAATAAAAGACAATTATCATGAACAAGGAAATATAATAATAATACTTTTATTATTGCCTCTAGGGCATATTT
>NC_057810.1:16394284-16398801 GCF_018294505.1 Triticum aestivum
TAATTCTATCCAGAGAGCTTCAAACAGCCAAAACTTTTTAACCATAAGTCCAAATGAATTGATTCTTTTTGCATTAGGTTATGTATGAAAATCTCTAGCAGCACACGAAAGATGGGATTTTTCCCTGCTGCCTAGATTTTCTAGTAAATTTCAGATGGGTTCTTGATATTTTCTTTTGGTGTTTATAATTATTTTCAGAGAGCAAAGCTTGTCTTGCGGATCACCAGGAGGATTGTGAACCTCATCTGCACTAAGACAAGCCACAACAACATTTTCATGGTGCCATTTCACTATTTGTGATTTTTCAACTTGAATTAATGATTTAATACATGCATCTAAATCACTAGTATATTATTTATATTCTGATTGGTTGCTTGTTTAAGTTGATATGCTTAGTTTACAGAAGTTTGAAGCTAACTAAGTTGGTTAAGTAACTAGAAGTAATATTTGTTATGAAGAAGTAATATGGTTATGGATAAAAGTATTATTTTGAGTTATATTCTTGGAGGAGAAAAAATGATAAATTTGTTAAGTAAAGATTCTGTTAAAGTGATGATTAATCATAACCAGGGAAGTGTTATGAGTTGTTGATGTCTATGCTTAGTGTGGATATAGTTGACCCAGTTATTCCCGATGGTATGTGATGCATATATTTGTGTTGCATTTTCATGGCATGTTATGACACTGGTTACTTTCACGTTAAGTTGAACCTGCTAATAACTCAACTTGAATATATCGTTGACCGGGTCATGGTGCCACTAAGTCGAGTTTTCCCAGTGCAACCACATTTGCCTTTATGGGAAGGCCTTTATTCTGTCTGTTGTCATGCCTCTGGTCGATGCCTCCAACGAGGGAAGGTTATGGGCATGCGGTACCCTAGCCCGGTAAGCAAACATAACCTTGTGTGCCTGTTGTTGATGTTATGGTACCGTGTCCCCGTTTGGGACCGTTTATGTTTTGCCACGACGGTGGCCATTGGTGTCTTTGGTAGACACGGGGCCACCGAGGACTATTCCAGTGGGGAGTGAGTCGGAGTGGCTGAGAGTGTGTCATGGCAATGGAGGGGTTTCGTCGGAATGTCGTTGGTCCACCCAAATGGGAGTGCGAGGCCATGGGTTCCGTGGTGTGGGTACGGTGTGCTACCTCTGCAGAGTGTATTAAATCTATCGATAGCCGAGTCCACGGTTACGGACACGCTCGAAAGTAGGTCACACCATGGGTCAACGTTTAAATTAATTTTGCACACTAAGTTATGAACTTTGCACTGTTGAAAAGATGATGGTGGGTAAACCATCTTGATGTTGGAGACCAAGTGTTGGTCATGGTTGTGATCGCCGGAAAGATCACCGTTTAAGACCACGTGTTGGTCATGGTTGTGATCGCCGGAAAGATCACCGTTTGGTTACAAGGTAACCCGATCCAAGACCACAAGGTTGGTCCGTTTGTGATCCGAGAGCGATCACCATTGGTAAGCAAGTCCGAGGAAATTTTATCACGAGATCATGATCACAGCATGTATGATATATTGTTGCATTGCTAACTGGTTAAGTATCATGATATTGTTTGTCATTATGTTTATGTTTGTGGTGAGCTTGCAAGTACATTTGGCGTGTCATGCCAGCTTTCAGGAAAGTCTCGTTGGAAAGGAGTGATGTCCGAGTCTAGATCGTGTCCACATCGGTGTCCCTGTGCTATGGAGTTCCGCTACGACGTTGTTCCGCTGCAATGTAGTTGTTATGATCGAGGTCCCTTTATGTTCACTAAATAATTTACATATTGTTCAGCCACACCGTGTGTGCCGCTTGGCCTCACCACCTGTTGTAATATAAACTATGATCCGCTAGCATCAATATATTGTCATTGACCTTCCAAACATGTTGAGCTTGCCTTTCTTCCTCATGCTAGCCAAATTCCTTGCACCAAGTAGAGATACTACTTGTGCTTCCAAATATCCTTAAACCCAGTTTTGCCATGAGAGTCCACCATACCCACCAATGGATTGAATAAGATCCTTCAGGTAAGTTGTCATTGGTGCAAGCAATAAAAATTGCTCTCTAAATATGTATTACTTATTAGTGCAGAGAAAATAAGATTTGTATGAACTTGTTGTGGAAGTAATAAAAGCGACAGACTGCATAATAAAGGTCCAAATACAAGGGGCAATATAAAGTGACGTTCTTTTGCACTAAGACTTTATGCATCAACCCTAAACGCGCATGACAACCTCTGCTTCCCTCCGTGAAGGGCCTATCTTTTACTTTATGTTATGCTTGAGTCAAGGTGATGCCCACCTTTCCCTATTTTTATTTTTATCCTTTGGCAAGCTCCTCGTGTTTGAAAGATCATGATACGTATATCCAATTGGATGTAAGTTGACATAGGCTATTATTGTTGACATCACCTAAAGGTGAATACGTTGGGAGGCAACACAATAAGCCCCTATCTTTCTCAGCGCCCGGCTCAAACTCTATAACCATAAGTATTGCGTGAGTGTTAATAATTATAGGGGACTACGAGATAGTTGAGTATGTGAGCTTGCTGAAAAGCTCTATTATTGACTCTTTCCGATATCACGATAAATTGCAATTGCTTCAATGACTGAGATTATAGTTTCTTAGTTTCCAATGAAGTTTTGGAACCATACTTGATATTGTGAATTGCTTATTACTTGAGCATAGGAAATTATATGACAAAATCCATATATGTTGCTGTTATTAGAATGATCATGATGCCCTCATGTCCGTATTTTATTTTTATCGACACCTCTATCTCTAAACATGTGGACATATTTTGCGATTTCGGCTTCCGCTTGAGGACAAGCGAGGTCTAAGCTTGGGGGAGTTGATAAGTCCATTTTGCATCATGCTTTTATATCAATATTTATTGCATTATGGGCTGTTATTGCACATTATATATCAATACTTATGGCTATTCTCCCTTATTTTACAAGGTTTACCATGAAGAGGGGGAATGCCAGCAGTTGGAATTCTGGCTGGAAAAGGAGCAAACGTTGGAAACCTATTCTGCACATCTCCAAAAGTCCTGAAACTCCATGAAACAACTTTTTGGAATTTATATTAAATTATGAGCAAAAGAAATAGGCCAGGGGGCCCACACCCTGTCTAGGAGACAAGGGGGCGCCCCCCCCCTACAGGGCGCACCCCCTATCTCCCGTGCCCCTGGTGGGCCTCCGGTGACCATCTTCTGCTATATCATCACTTTTACCCTGGAAAAAATCGTGGACAAGCTTACGGGACGAAACTCCGTCGCCACGAGGCGGAACCTTGGCGGAATCAATCTAGGGCTCTGGCGGAGCTGTTCTGCCGGGGACACTTCCCTCCGGGAGGGAGAAATCATCGTCATCATCATCACCAACGCTCCTCTCATCAGGAGAGGGCAATCTCCATCAACATCTTCACCAGCACCATCTCATCTCCAAACCCTAGTTCATCTCTTGTATCCAATTCTTGTCTCCAAGTCTGGGATTGGTGCTAGTAGGTTGCTAGTAGTGTTGATTACTCCTTGTAGTTGATGCTAGTTGGTTTATTTGGTGGAAGATCATATGTTCAGATCCTTTATGCATATTATTACCCCTCTGATTATGAACATGAATATGCTTTGTGAGTAGTTACGTTTGTTCCTGAGGACAAGGGAGAAGTCTTGCTATTAGTAGTCATGTGAATTTGGTATTCGTTCGATATTTTGATGAGATGTATGTTTTCTAGCCTCTAGTGGTGTTATGTGAACGTCGACTACATAACACTTCACCATTATTTGGGCCTAGAGGAAGGCATTGGGAATTAATAAGTAGATGATGGGTTGCTAGAGTGATAGAAGCTTAAACCCTAGTTTATGCGTTGCTTTGTAAGGGGCTGATTTGGATCCATATGTTTCATGCTATGGTTAGGTTTACCTTAATACTTTTGTTGTAGTTGCGGCTGCTTGCAATAGAGGTTAATCATTAAGTGGGATGTTTGTTCAAGTAAGAATAGCACCCAAGCACCGGTCCACCCACATATCAAATTATCAAAGTACCGAACGCGAATCATATGAATGTGATGAAAACTAGCTTGATGATATTCCCATGTGTCCTCGGGAGCGTTTTTCCTATTATAAGAATTTGTCCAGGCTTGTCCTTTGCTACAAAAAGGATTGGGCCACCTTGCTACACTTTATTTACTCTTGTTACTTGTTGTTCGTTACAATTTACCTTATTACAAAACTATCTGCTACGACTTATTTCAGTACTTGCAGAGATTACCTTGCTGAAAACCGCTTATCATTTCCTTCTGCTCCTCGTTGGGTTCGACACTCTTACTTACCGAAAGGACTACGATAGATCCCCTATACTTGTGGGTCATCAGCCCCCTCCTCCCTCATGTCATTACGAAAAGATTCCTAAGCTATGAATGCATGCCCCCCCAACCGAGGTTCACCTAGCAAAGTGCGAAGTAGCTAGCAGCCCCCCTCCCTCGTGTCAGCATGAAGGGAATCCTAGCTAAGCTATGAATGCATGC
>NC_057810.1:16399085-16445373 GCF_018294505.1 Triticum aestivum
AAGTGTGATGTAGCTAGCAGCCCCCCACCCCCCCTCGTGTCGCCACGAAGGGAATCCTAATTAAGCTATGAATGCATGCCCCCCTGTCGGTGTCAAAACCAGTGGATCTCGGGTAGGGGGTCCCAAACTGTGCGTCTAAGGCTAATGGTAACAGGAGGTGGGGGACACGATGTTTACCCAGGTTCGGGCCCTCTCGATGAAGGTAATACCCTACTTCCTGCTTGATTGATCTTGATGATATGAGTATTACAAGAGTTGATCTACCACGAGATCGTAGAGGCTAAACCCTAGAAGCTAGCCTATGATTATGATTGTTCTTGTCCTACGGACTAAACCCTCCGGTTTATATAGACACCGGAGGGGGCTAGGGTTACACAGTCGGTTACAGAGAAGGAGATCTACATATCCGAATTGCCAAGCTTGCCTTCCACGCAAAGGAGAGTCCCACCCGGACACGGAACAAAGTCTTCAATCTTGTATCTTCATAGTCCAACAGTCCGGCCAAATTATATAGTCCGGCTGTCCAATGACCCCCTAATCCAGGACTCCCTCAGTAGCCCCTGAACCAGGCTTCAATGACGATGAGTCCGGTGCACAGATTGTCTTCGGCATTGCAAGGCGGGTTCGTTCTCCGAATACTCCATAGAAGATTTTGAACACAAGGATCGTGTCTGGCTCTGCAAAAAAAATTCCACATACCACCGTAGAGAGTACAATATTCCACAAATCTAATCTGCTGACAACTTTTCACAGCGTGACATCACGCCATAGCCCGGTCATTATTCGAACCGTTTTTCTCAACCTGCCACTGGGCATATTGCGAGGCGGTTTTATTGGCACGTCTTGTCGAAGCAGAGATCATGTCCCCCTATCTCGGGATTCTCACCAATACGGGTATGGGTAACCCAACCGCGCCATCAACGCGGCGCTTGGGGGATAAGCGAGTTTACCGGGCAAGTGGGGAGGCGCAGGATCCCTGCTGCCTTTATAAGGGGATAAGGACTCCCTTGTGCACCCATGCCTTCTTCTTCCTCTGCTCATCCATTCCCCCTCGCTCGAGCTCTAGTGCCCAAGCGTTCATCTTCTCCGCCCACAAAGGTCTTCCGAAAATGTCCGTATCCGCAGTAGGAGGCAAGTGGATGGCCTCTACCGTTCGGGAGAAGGATATGAAAAAGCTTCGGGAGGCCGGGTATCTGGCCAAGAAAATCAGCCACCGTCTCCCGATGATGGGACAGATCGTCCCTACTCCAGAACCCCATGAGAGGGTTGTATTCCTCGCCCATTTTGTCCGCAGGCTAGGGTTTCCCCTCCACCCATTCGTTCGCGGCATCATGTATTACTACGGGATCAATTTCATGATCTATCCCCTAATTCCTTCCTCAACATCTCGAAATTCATCGTCGTGTGCGAGGCCTTTCTCCGCGTCTCGCCACACTTCGGCTTATGGCTGAAGACCTTTAATGTGAAGCCCAAGGTAGTGAGCGGCGAGCGCACCGAGTGCGGAGGCGCCATGGTGAGCAAGATGCCCAACGTCACATGGCCAACAGGTACTCTAAATGATTCCGTCAAAGAGTGGCAGTAGCGGTGGTTTTACATCACTGAGCCGCGTGGCACGGAATGGATCCGATCCGGAGCCCCCCTGCAGCTTACGTCCTGGCCCAAGAAGGGCCTGAACTGGTCTTCGTCCGACGAGCTGTCGGCGCTCCAGACGCGCGTCAAGGATATGGAAGACAAGAATATCAAACTTGTCAATGTAGTCCAAGTGATGTTACTTCGCCGGATCCTTCCTTGTCAACACCGGACTTGCAATTTATGGGAATTCGACCCGGCCAAGCACCAGACCCTGCGAGAGCTCTTTGGCTCCTTGCACAAAGACATCTGGAAGGTGCTTTTCAAGTCTGGCAAATCATGGTCGGACTCAGCCTAGGACTGCGGGTACCAACTGTCCCGCCCTGCAAGCTCGGTAAGTCATTATACGTTTTATCCGCATAACCCAAGGGAAATGCTTAATGTATTTTCTACAACTCTCCTAGGGCTGGACGAAGAAGGCGGGGCGGATCCACTATCCGGCCCCGCTGCCAGAAGAACCGGCCGGCCCACTTCTGACGAACATGTTGGTCCTGGCGCCTTACAAGGCGCCGAAGAAGAAGGCCGAGAAGGAGGCCAAAAAGACCAGGGGCGGCCTTCGTCGCCGCGGCACTTCGGACACAATATCCGAAGATTCCGATGCTCGACCTTCCTCCGGGGAGAACGAGGAAGAGGAGGAAGACCCGTCCCCATCGAGGGGAGGAAAGAAAAGGACGGCCTCCATGTCGAGGACGAGTCGCCTAAGAAGGGAAAAGCTCCCCTTCCAGAGGAGTCCACCGCTGCTGCCGACAGCAGCCCGGAGTGGGATCCTAGGGCCCAGCCCCTGGTGAACTCGTGAGTATATAAAATCCAAACACGTTTATGCGTCCAGACTCATCATTGCATAATATTTTAATCTGAGCCATACTTTTTGTGGTCCGGCGGGGTCCCGCACCGAACAATCCTCGTCGGAGGATTTGTTGGGCTCGGATGCTATGGAGAGCGGGACACCCCCGAAGGCCCCTTCCCCCAAACATGTGAATGACACCGAGGTTTCGTCCCAGAAGGACCCAGGCCAAGGAGGGGGGAGATCGTAAAGGCGGCGCCAGGAGGTCAAACTTCAGGGGCCGGACACATGGGAGAGAAGGTTCCCATGGGCGTCGACGACGGGGGCCATCTTGAATTCGGGCCCCAGTCGGACGCAATTCCGGAGACCAATAGGGCTCCAGAATCAGGAAGGCGGCCTCCCTCGGCTGGACGGGGTGTGCCTGTTCCACCGGCAACCTCTGTCCAACCAGAGGTGCCGGATGCTTTATTGGCGGCGCTGCAAAGCGCCTCCATCGTTGAAGAACACCGTGCCCTTATGGGTACGGTGATTGAGAAGATTCAGTCCGCTGAGAGTGGACTGAATGAAGGTTGAATCGGCCTTATAAGAGGCTTTGAGGTATGTTTTATGAGGTTTCGAAGAGTGTCATAGTATAGATAGTAGCCCATGATACACTGTTCGGTGAAAGAAAGAACCGAACAGAGGATCAAATTTATGTTCGCAGGAGACTCACTTGATGACATCTATCTCTCTTCTTTTATAAGCCGGCGTCTGTAGCGACTGCCGCCTCTCATACTGCGGAGGTCTCCGTATAGAATCAAAGTCTGGAGCGGGCCAAAGAAGAACTTGGCCAGTTGAAAAGGCAGTTGGAGGATAAACAAGGTATGCACAAACCTTGATCGCGTTCAGTGCGAACGGATTTTCAGTATGATAAAAATATGTTTCATGATTTGCGCTAGGGGCGACGACCGAAGTCGAGGCTCTTAAGAAGGCTGTGGCCGAGGCCGAGAAAAAGGCAGCCGCAGAGCAGGCTCTTCGTGAGAAGCACGAGGCTAGGATTATTGAAGCTGAGCAAGAGCTTAAGGAGGCCATGAAGAAATGCGAGAGCTTGGAGCAGAGTTTAACAGAGAAACCCAAGGCCGCACGCGATGCCTGGGGGGAAACCCAAGGCGCCCTGCAGGAGATCCAAGAGGCGAGGAAGATCGCGGAGGGTAAGGCCTTTTCCATGTAAAGCAAGTATTTGGGGAGAAAATCATGTTTCTAATTTTGATTTCGGATTTCTCCAGGGGTATTTGCGGAGCTGCCCCGCAGCATATCTGATGCCGCCCAATTCTACTGAGCCGAAGAAAGGAACACTGCGGATAAGCTCTTCTGGTTGTAGTATCTGGCACCGAATTGTCCGGTGCCTTTTGCCGATCAACTGAAACAGTTGATCGAACTGCATGAGGTGGCCAAACTAGCCATGAAGTATTTGATTATCTAGCTATGGCCCGCCGAGCCGATTCCAAGCAGCTACTTCAGGCTCGTGAAGCGGCTTGTGAGTGCCTGCCCTCGACTTGACGTCATCAAGCGGTCGGTCTGTATAGAGGGTGCGCGAATGGCCTTTGCCCGCGCAAAGGTGCACTTGGGGAAGATGGATGTTGAAAAGCTGATGACCGAGGGACCGCCAGAGGGGAAGGAGCACAGCAAGCCCGAATTATATTATGATAGTGTGCTGAAATGATCCCGCCTGGCGGCGGAGCAATGCACCAAGGACATTATATTTCCATGAATACAGTCATGTTATCCTTTGTAATGTTGAACAAGGTCATTCTATTATTTATTGCCTGTTATTTGAAAGTTTTTCCTCCTGCGCGGCAGTTTTAAATATTAATCCTGAGAGTTGGCCAGTCGTCGGCTTCTGCCCCCATGTAGGAAGTACGGGGGTGTTCCGGATAAACCTGAGCACTCTTTATCCCAGTTTTGGGTCCTTGAAGGAGGTGTTCAGCACAACGAACCAGGCAATCGGACTATAGGTCTTTATCACTCTCACTGAGCCATAGGAGCTTGACAAAAGGAAGGTGGGTGCAGCCCCTGGTGTTCGGAAGACCGCACGAGGGACTCTATAAGCACCTGATCCTCTCGAATAGCTGACCAGCTCTTGCCGTATCATGACAGTCAGTTTTTAGCTTTCTCTACTGAGGTGCTCGTCCGGAAGAACCGGGACACAATCGCAGTAGTTGTTCCCGTGCCGCCTTAGCCGATATAGCGGAACGTAAGGCAGCAAAACATGGGAGCCGGGCAAACCCAACTATTGACCCAAGACATGATTCGGAGCTGATGCATATAATGATATAAGTTCGGGGTGCCGAACTACCGTGAAGATGTTCGGACTTTATTGACGTATTATGGGTACCATGAAGCCCCTGGCATATTAAGGCATATCGCGGTGTACAGATGCCATTTGACAAAAGAGGTTCAATAAGAAATAACAGCAGATAAGCGTCATATATAAATCCACATGTTGTATTTGAATAGTATGTCAATTCGTATGGGTACAAGTAATGTGATAAAAATGAAATATAACTGCGGAACCTGCTGCGACCACGGGGGAAGAAGCTGTTTACGGATCCGGAGTGTAGTCGGATGGTCGTTGAGGGGTATATCTAAGGATTCCCTTGCGCGTTCGAGCTGTTTCCATGTCGCCAGTCCTGGTCTGTGCAAAGGTGAACCTGCAAAGAAAATGTAAGAAATGTTTGTGTGCCACAGAGAGGTTGATCCGCGGTATGTGGCCTGTCCTAGCATTTGCCGGAGTGTTTAATTGAGCTCCGGACGTGCTGGGCTATCCTGCCGCGAAGTAGTTCGGACTACTTTGAATGTGTCCGGGAGCTTGGCCGTCGACTCGAGGTTTGATTGAAAGGTGCCACTCGTTGCTTCTGCTGTTAAACTGGTGGTATACTCTTCGATACCGAGGGGGAGTTCGGCCTTGCCATTAACCGTAATGACGCCACGCGAACTGGGCATCTTGAGCTTATGGTAGGCATAATGTGGCTCGAGAGCGATGGAGCTTGTACAACGGGCCTCCCCACCTGGTATAATACCTTTAAAGGTGGTTTTAGTGGGCTTGATCATCGAATGATTGATACCCATCTTGCGCACTATGTCCTGATAAAGCAGGTTTAGATTGCTGCCTCCGTCCATAAGGACTCGTGTGAGGTGGAATCCGTCAATTATTGGGTCAAGGACGAGTGCGGCTGAATTGCCCTGATTGGTATTGGCCAGACGATCCGTACGATCGAAAGTGATCGGCCATAGTTTATATTGTGGGGCGACTGGCTCTGTTAAGTCGACATCCCTAAGAGTGCACATTTGTTCCAGCTTGGGAATGTGGGTGGCGTTTATCATGTTCACCGTTTTGATTTGCGGGGGAAATTTCTTTTGCCCTCCTGTATTCGGTGATTGGGGCTCCTCCTCGTCATCGTTGCTTTGAGACCCCTTCCCCTTGTTTTCGGCACCTGACCTGCCGGCTTGTCTGAAGACCCAGCATTCTCTGTTGGTATGATTGGCTGGAGTTCCTGGGGTGCCATGAATTTGGCATGGACAGTTGAGTATGCGGTCCAGACAGGACGGGCCCGAATTGTTATTTTTGAATGGCTTTTTCCGCTGACCGGACTTAGAGCCACTGAATCCGGCATTGACTGTCGTGTCTTCGGCGTTATCACAATTTTTGCGACGCTGGTGTTTGTTACATCGTGGCTTGCCGCTGTTATCCCTGTCCTCTGATGTGCCGGGATTGCTTGTTGTGTTGTTGCTACGAGCCAACCAGCTATCCTCTCCTGCATAAAAGCGGGCCATGAGTGTTGTGAGTGCTGCCATGGACTTTGGCTTTTCTTGGCCGAGATGTCGGGCAAGCCACTCGTCACGGATGTTATGCTTAAAGGCCGCTAGGGCTTCGTGTAGGATCGGAAGTATGTCTAGAGGGGGGTGATTAGACTACTTAACCAAATAAAAATCCAGCCTTTTCGCAATTTTAGTTCTTGGCAGATTTTAGCAACTTAGCACAAGTCAAGCAATCAACCTACACATGCAATTCCAAGAGTATAGCAGCAGAATGTAAAACAATTGCATATGAAGGTAAAGGGATGAGTTTGAAGGAGCAAATGCAATGTTGACACGGAGATTTTTATCCGTGGTTCCGATAGGTGGTGCTATCATACATCCACGTTGATGGAGACTTCAACCCACGAAGGGTAATGGTTGCGCGAGTCCACGAAGGGCTCCACCCACGAAGGGTCCACGAAGAAGCAACCTTGTCTATCCCACCATGGTCGTTGCCCACGAAGGACTTCCCTCACTCGGGTAGATCTTCACGAAGTAGGCGATCTCCTTGCCCTTACAAACTCCTTGGTTCAACTCCACAATCTTGCCGGAGGCTCCCAAGTGATACCTAGCCAATCTAGGAGACACCACTCTCCAAGAAGTAACAAATGGTGTGTTGATGTTGAACTCCTTGCTCTTGTGCTTCAAATGATAGTCTCCCCAACACTCAACTCTCTCTCACATGATTTGGATTTGGTGAAAAGAAGATTTGAGTGGACAGAAACTTGGCGAAGGCTAGACATCAAGATTTATGTGGTTGGAATGGGATATCTTGACCTCAACACAAGTGTAGGTGGTTCTCTCTCAGAAAATATGTGTTGGAAGTGTAGGCATGTTTTGATGGCTCTCTCCATGAGTGAAGAGTGGGTTGAGGGGTATATATAGCCTCCACACAAAATCTAATCATTAGACACAACTTACCAAACTCGGTGGGACCGAATCGCGAAACTCGGTCGAACCGATTTAGGAAATAATGTGACCGTTAGGGTTTTCGGTGGGACCGACATGTCATCTTAGTGGGACCAATCTGGTTAGGGTTAGGGCATAACGTAAACTCGGTGAGACCGATTACACAAACTCGGTGAGACCAATTTTGGTAATGAGCTAACCAGAGAGTTGGTCAGGCAAACTCGGTGGGACCGATTTGCTCATCTCGGTTAGACCGAAACATTACGAAGGGGAAACAGAGAGTTTGCATTGCAATCTCGGTGGGATCGATCGCTCATCTCGGTTTGACCGAAACGTTATGAAGGGAAACAGAGAGATTACAATCCCATCTCGGTGAGACCGAGATCCCTATCGGTGAGAGCAAAAAGACTAGGATTTCTGGCAGTGGCTATGTCAACTGAACTCGGTGGCTATGGATATGAAATTTTGGTGGGGCCGAGTTGGACTTTTTGGTTTAGGACATATGTGGATATGAGAAAGTAGTGGAGGGTTTTGGAGCATATCACTAAGCATTTTGAGCAAGAACCTCATTAAGCAACACCTCATCCCGTCTTAATAGTATTGGCTTTTCCTATAGACTCAATGTGATCTTGGATCACTAAAATAGAAAATGTAGAGTCTTGTGCTTTGAGCTTGAGCCAATCCTTTGTCCTTAGCATTTTGAAGGGTCCACTTTCTAATCCAAGCCATGCCAATCATTGAGCTTTCGTAAAATATTTATCTTGGAATAGCATTAGCTCAATGAGATATATGTTGTTAGGAATTGCCAAAACCACCCAGGGATAGTTGCACTTTCAATCTCCCCCTTTTTGGTAATTGATGACAACATATAGATCAAAGCTTCGACAAATCATAATAATATTGAAAAAACATTGTCGCTTTGAGAAGTATGTGATAAGCAAGAGCTCCCCCTAAATTTGTGCATTGTTTAATATTTGCTTTTGAATGCAAATGCACAATCGATTGGGATCATGGGTTACTCTTCCGTGTCACATACATCTTGGTGGAGTGCTCAAAATGATATATATTAAAAGCATGCACTCATCGCCAAGCAAGTGAATGACCATATAAGGATATAAGAAATAATATCATCCAACAAGCATTAAGGGTAGCATACGATCAAACACATGATCAAACAAGTATCTCACGAGCACATAAAGTATCTCACACAAGCACACAATGAAAAGGTTCAACCAAAATAGCAAGAGAGATAAAAAGCAACACTCTCTCTCGAAGCCTATGATCAATACATTTTTCTCCCCCTTTGGCAACAAGTTACCCAAAAGTTCAAAAATGCATAGTGCT
Source organism: Triticum aestivum (assembly GCF_018294505.1). Classification (NCBI taxonomy): domain Eukaryota; kingdom Viridiplantae; phylum Streptophyta; class Magnoliopsida; order Poales; family Poaceae; genus Triticum; species Triticum aestivum. The sequence continues at coordinate 16,407,589 of NC_057810.1, forward strand.
AAATGACTCTCAGGCTTTATCTCCGGGAGGTGTAGAGATGACTCCAAGGACGAAAGCATCAGTATATGTAGCTGGAGCTGGTGGAGCAGCTACTGGAGGTGGCACTGAAGCTGTAGCTGCTGGTGCTGATGTTGTAGCTCTAGTATCTGGAATAGGCACTGCAGCAGATCTCTGTCCTCTAGGCACTCTAGCAAATGCATCTGTAGTAGACTTGCCCTTCTTCTCCTCTGCTTCCTCCTGAAGCTGCTCAACTGATGTCTGCATCTCTGTAATCTTCAGATCAAGATCATAGAATTTTTGCTTAATGATCCTCTCCAAGCTCTCCTGGTTTTGAGCCAGGGTGGCCAAGCCCTTCTCAATCCTCAGTGTAGATTGGATCAGATATCCTAGCTGATCTTGTTTGCTCTTTAGGAAAATTTGAGATGCCTCTTCGACACATGGCATCTTGGCAGCTTTCTCAGCTTTAGCTTTGGCTTTCTTCTCTTGTGCTTGCACAAATAATGGTTCATTTTCAGTCATGACAATTGTGTTGTCCTCAAATTCAGGGTAGATGAGCAGATGGTCCTTATCCAATAAATATTTGCCTGTGCCCATCTTGGAGTTGATGAGCTCCTGAATTTGTGGGGCATACCCACATGATCTCTTCTGATCAGCAGCAGTCCTCTTGATTGTCTCAACAATCAAACTCATGACCTTGAACTTCTGTGGGACATCAAAAATATGCAGCAAGTTTATAGCATGTCCTCTATCATCTTGTGATCACCTGATTTGGGTAGCAATGTGTGCCTAAGGATCCAGTTGATTGTAGGCAGACCAGACAACAAAAAGTGGACAGATCCAAACTTATGAGTCTCTAAAGCATCATTTGGGATCTCTCTGTACATGTGTACCATAGTGTTGTGGTGTTTCTTCTTCTCTGCATATACATCCAAATCATCTTCACTTTCTTCTGGGGCATTGATCAACTGAGCCCATTCTTCAACTGTAGACTGGTACCTAGTACCTTCAAACATCCATACTATCCTCCCATCTGGATATAAGTGGGCAATGGAGTAAAACTGCATGATCAGCTCATCATTCCACTTGGTGAGCTTCTGAGGAACAAACTTATCAACTCCACATGCCTTGAAGCTATCATATACACCTGGATAGTGATCTTCATTCTCCTTGATGTACTCCCAATTGACCCATCTCATGTCACACACAATGGGCTTCTTATCAAGCAAAATTGTCTCATAAAAGTCTTGTTGTTCCTTAGTGTGAAACATGTAGTCAACAGCAGTCCTTCTCCTGACAGCATATGGATCAGACGGTCTCCATACTCTCAGTCCTGCATCCTTCCTGATTTTCATGTTCTCTGCAACTGGGTGTGCATCATTGTGATCTGGGATCTTGGGCTTGAGCCTTAGCACTTGGGCATCATCTTCTTCTTCTTCTTCTTCAGCAGCCTCAGGCACTAGGGCCTTGTTCTTTTCCTCGGCAGGAATGTTTCTAGTGCTTCTCTTGGGTTTAGGATTTGGAGCTGGAGCAGCAGCCTTGGGTGCAGCGTTGGGCTTAGATGGAGCAGCCCCTGATCTGATTACATCTCCCATGAGCTCCTAAGCTTTGGGTGCTGGTGCAGCATCCTTTTTCTCTTGCTCTTCTTCTTCCATCATTGATGGCTTGCCAATAACTCTGGCCATGGTCTTCTTGACCCTTTCTTTCCTCTTCTTGCCATCTCCAGTTTCCTTGGGTTCAGATGTGAACTCCATAGATGATTTTGTGGCTTCAACAGTTAGGGCTCTGGCTTTGGACATTGGAAATCTTCTTGCTGGAGCCTTTGTTTTCAATCCAGGCTTTATTGTAGCTGTTGTGCCAACTTCTTTCTTTAGCACCTTCTTCCTTGAAGTGGCTTCATCCTCAACAGCAACATAATCTTCATCCTCAGAATCAGATGTTCTCTTCTTCCTTGTCCTGGTAGCAGCCTTTGGCAGGTTGCTTGGTGTGCTCCTGCAGCCATCATCATAGCTGCTAGAGGGACTAGTGCCATCACTCAACTAAACCTGTTCCTCTGACTTGTTCTGGCTGTCACTTTGGTCAGACATCTTGCAGGCAAACTGTCAGTAGTCCCTGTGAATATATTATAGATGAGGTAGAGTAGATGAGCATCACAAAGTACAGGAGTTTTGCAAAAAAATGATGACTTAAAAACTTAGTTTTAGTTCTTCACAGAAAGCATTTCGGATCTACCGATTTGTAAACTCAGTGATATCGAAGCAGCTTTTGGAACCTAAACTAGTGAACTCGGTCAGCGCGAGTCACAGTTCGGTGGTACCAAGACTGCTAGGGTTTCACCGAGAATCAAACTCGGTCACACAGATTTGCAATTTTCGGTCAGACCGAAAATGCATGTGCTCTGGTCTAAGCCAAATCGGTGAGACCGACTTGTACAACTCGGTCGGTCCGAGATGAATTTTGCGGAGACTGTCGTGGATTTGTCACGGCAGATGTCCTATTGTGAGGACTTAGTCGTGAGGCCAGCGCATCTATGTGGTAGCTTGAGAGGGGTTGATCAGGATGAGAGACGTGAGGCGGATCATCACACAAGACGAGGATTTAGACAGCTTCGGGCCCCGAGAAACATCATCCGGAATAGCCCTACATGTTGTTTGTGGCTAGGTCTCATTATGCCCATGAGGGAGTCGCCGCATAAGCCGGCTCCCCCTTTGTGTCTAGCCCTAGATATTGTTTCTTGTTTCTTGTCCCCCTTTGGGGAGCCCTGCCCCTCCTTATATAAGTTAGAGGGGCGGGTTACATGTGGAGTCCTAGTAGGACTAGTACTAGTCTATCTTCTCTTACAAGTTGATTACAAGTCCGGGTCTTGCTTCCTCGTAAAGGAAATATTCGTCATCCCTTTCCTCTTAATCCGACCCATCATAACGTGAGCCGGCCTTCTGGGTTTTGGGCCTTGTTGTCCATCTGACCCACCCGCCGGGTTACTAATGAGTCGCCAAGATCGGGCAGGTTATCTATGAATCGCGAAGCTCCGGCGGGTCACCAGTGAGTCGCCAATTCCGGCTAGGTCATACCGCGGGGTATATCGCCAACATTAGCCCCCAGTTTAATTTGGATTTATCCATGTTAAACTGATCCTGTAAAATAAACACGAGAACAAACTTGATAGGTTGTGCTCCGGGTTAAATGTTTGTAAGCCGGCACCTGATCATCTTTACATCCTTGTCATTTCCTTCTTGTTACATGCCCATGAACTCATAGCAAATCTCCTTTAGTAGATGTGTTCAAACTTTGTGAATGCAAAAAATCTAGATACTTCCTTTGAAAAATCCAAGTCAACAGGCCAGCTTCAGAGTTAATTTGCTGAAATTGGTCTCTTGTTGAGAAATATTGTAGTAGATAATCCACTTGAGTCAGCTTTCAATGCTCTGACTTAACAAAAATATTAGTCTTCAAATATTCAACTTATATTCAGCCGGCTTGAAAATATAACACTTGCGGGTTTATGATTACCAAAATTGCCGGGTTATAAATAGATGATGCCGAGTCCTAATTGTCGCCGACGCCGGTTTATGATTTTTGCATACACCGGGTCAATCTGATTTACTCAAAACTGAGAATTTGAAGATATTTCTCCCTTATATCCATATTACCTATAGCCCCCAAGGGCCGGTTTAATCAGCATGAATAAGCCGGGACTTATCACCATGGCTTTAAATAAAATCCAGTTGTGTAGCCCCCATGAGTCGGCTATAGTCATAATAGTGTAGCTGGGTCATCCTAGAATTGTCTTCAGCAAAGAGCAATATGCATTAGCCCCCAAGTGTCAGGTCATTATGTAATAATGAGCAGGGACTTTGTAAATATGATGATGTAAATTTGAGCAGTAATGTGTAGCCCCCAAGGGCTGGCTTAGTAAGATATTACTGAACTGGGACTTTGTATACAATTCATTGATAATAACATCATATGATATAATCTTCACCATGGGGCTTGAACCCATGTCCAAAAGGTTAAGAGCTTTGTGCTTTACCAACTGAGCAATGGATCCTTCAATATAATGGATTAAGACTTGTGTACCTTGAACTGTTGACAGGAGCAATTTGTAGCCCCCAAGGGCCGGCTCATTATGATGTCATGAGTCGGGTCTTCAATGAGGTGAGCAAAAAATGACTTTGCATTAGCCCCCAAGTGTCATGGTGCATGCTTGCAGTGACATGAGACTTGCATATTTGATGTAACCTCAATTTGAATAACGTAGCCCCCAAGTGCCGGGTCGTAAGCCTGCAGCGACTCGGGACTATTTCCTCCACTGTAAAATAAAGCATGCCCATTGATAAAAATAATAGCCGTTGCGCTAAAGCGACTTTGAAAACCTCAATCATAACACTGGTTATTGATAATCACAATGGAAATCCAGCCATGTTAGCTATTCAAGATTTGAATAATATAATCCGGCATGAAAACCTCAATCATTCAATATCATCACGAAAATCCAGCCGTGTTTTCACTATTAAAGATTTGAATACCTCATCGGTTGACAAGTAAATCTGGATTTTAAATACCTGGCGGCTCTTGGCCGATGACGACTTAATGCGCATTCATTGCAAGCCGGAATTTTTGTAACCCGGTGGCCTATAGCCCTTGAGAAAATCAATAATTGATAACCCTTTTGAGACACCAATTTTAGTGATGAGCTTGAACTGAAGCATTTATATAAGTCATAGTTCTGCAAATCCTGCACAGAGTTTAAGCAACATATGCCCTGGTGACTTAACGTCAAGAGCCAGGGCGGGTAACCACCCAAATGTAGTCTTACCCTGCACACAAGTAGATCACAAGAACCCTTGGCGGTTTGTTGCAGGGCGGGTCATAATACCTCACATATAACCACTATGATATTGAATTTGTACTGCCGGTTTACATGACCTGTGCAGTAAGGGTGATAACCCAATCTTTAGAAGCCAATGCTTCCACATAGATGATGATTGTCATAAGCTGGCGACTTATAGTCAAAAAGTCAAACCGTGTTAAGCATAAACCACTCATATATATTTGAGATATGATCCAAAAAAGGTCTCAAGTCAAATCCAAAAATTGTTCGCAAAAAAGACTTAAAAAGTTTAAGGCTTCTGATTCATATACGACCAGAAACCGTTCCAAAGGGGTTGAGCTAAGATTCGAATACGATCATATAGCCCCCAGTGGCTTTGGCGTTGCCGATCAAGAGGTCACCGACAGCTATGTTCTCTTTGGTTCGAATACGACCTATGTTTGAACAGGAAGCCCCCAAATGACCTTGAGAGTTGTTTAACGACGCTGATTCGAATACGATCCACGTCGGACCCAAAAGAGGCTAAGCTATGATTCGGATACGACCAAGAAGCCCCTAGTGAGTTTGGCAGTGTGCCAATCAAACGGGTTTCGACAGCTATGTTCTCTTTGGTTCGAATACGACCTATTTTTGAACAGGAAGCCCCCAAGTGACCATATATTAGCATTGCACCGATCAAGAGGGTACCGACAGCTATGCTCGATGAGCAGGAAGCCCCCAAGTGACCATAATAAGATAAGCCGTAAGGCAGGATACCTATGTTTGAACCGCGCATCATGGCAGCAAGTTCTTTTTGGCAACCTTTAATTTTTCTTAGAACTCGAACTTGCGAGAGATTAATTTTTTTTGAACCAGAACTTTAAACCGGAGTTGAGAGCTTCAAAGCTTTGTAAGAGACAAATTTACCTTGAGCCGGATGTTGAATCGGATTTGAGAGCTTCAAAGCTTTGCGGGAGAAAGATGTCTCTTGCGTCGGATTTTAAGCCGGAATCTTTAATTTGAACCGGCAATTTTCTGACGGCCTTTAAATTTTCATCAATATGGCGGTGGCCTCCGGAACTGGGTTATCCTTCCCTCCAATGACCCGGAATTCCCGAGTCATGTCATTGTAGCCCCCGAGTCTCAAGACGACTCGAGGAGTTGACTTGAGATTCTTCATATTTAACCGTGATATAAACCGGTATGGGTCATTCAACAGCTCAGTGATATAATAGTCCCTTTTGTAGTAGACAACTTGTCCTGCATTGAAGAACTTGCAAGGCTGAGTAATTGCTCCTTTAAAGAAAGCACTATATAACATGAAAATATACTGGATGGATTTCACCTGATATGTTAGGCCAGAAATTATCCACCGTGGAGTTGATGATCACCATGGTAAAGCTGAAATCAAGCCCGAAAGAGTCGGCCGCGGGAGCAGACAGATGAGCCGGCCGTGGCGTTGTAAGCCAGCAGGGACGGATGAGTCAATCGTAGGCGCAGTAAGCCGCGTGGACGGCGAGTCGACCTCGAGCACGGTCCCAACGAGCTGACGTAAACCGGGCCACAAGGGCGGCAACTTGTGCATGTTCATTCACCGGGTGGTATGGCACAGACGAAACGCCGGTGCAGAACGCTGCTATCACGTGCTCCGTACCCGTAATATAATACCTCATTAGTAATGAATAATTGTCCTGCATCAAAAATATCGCAAGGCAAAGTAATTGTTCACGCAAAAATTAATATGTGCTAAAATAAACCGGACGGATATCACCTGATTCATCTGGACGACAGATGATCCGTACGCAGGGTAGGAATTAACTTAGATATACGAGTCACCAGCGTTTCTTCCCTCTGTTTCTATCTTGATAGTGGCTTTTGACCTCTTCGTGAGAAGTAGCACTTGAAGACGAATTAGTAGTTGGCCCCTTTTGTTTTTTTTTAGCTCCACGTAATATGTACGCAGTGCACATGCATGCCAGTATTTTTTTTTCTTGCTCTTCACGTGGAGCGTCTTGTTGTTCTTGAAACCCCCTTTCCAACCTGCAACAATTTCTTACAGCAGCGGGACAGAACAGACCAAACAGGGCACGAGGCAGCAGCCGGCTTCGAGAGCAGCTGGGCCGGCTGCGGGCGGCTCACGGCCGAACAAACGGGCGGTGGTTTGAGCCACGGCGGCTCGCGGTGAAGCAGCGAAGGTGGCGCCGGGCACAGGGCCGGCGCCGTGGTAAGGCTGCTCAGCGGCCGACCACGGAGGTGATGACGACTGGCCCAGAGGCGAGTCACCGGCGAGGCCGTGACATAGAGCAGTTTGCAGGCGAACGGTGGTGGGTCGACGGCCGAGGCAAACCGGACGGCTCGGGGCGCAGTTGCGGCTGCGCATCAGGCAAGGCATCGAGGTCAGAGAAGCAGAGGCGACTTCAGGCCGTGGAGGTGGCGGGCAGCTCAGGGCCGGTCAACAGAGGCACGCCGGCAGGCCCGCGGTGAAGGCGGTGACTCGTAGTGCAGCGGCTTGAAAATGCAAAGAGGCACAAGGCCGTCTCGAGGGCTTCTGACAGAGCCGACGAGGCAAGGAGGACGGCGACTCGGACGGGAAACAAAGCGCGACCGCGACTCGGATGAGAGGCAAGGCGACTGTGACTCGGACGAAAGGCGAAGCGCGTCCCGTGGTGGCCGAGGAGTCCGGGTCGTGGTGGTTCTGGCCACTCCATGTTTGCTTCTCCTAGTCGTGGTTGTCTTGCGGTGCTGGCTTAGATGCTTGTCCACTCACGGGCGTTTTGACATGAATCATGAATCAGTACGACGCGGCGTTCGACGGCTGCAGCAAGATTATTGTCGTCTCCTTCCTTTGACTAATCCCTTGGTGGGCGCCAGCGTTCGCGGAGGCAGCGGTGGCTCTCATCACAGCATGAAGCGGCGGCTTGCTTGTGCGGCGGGGGCAGGGGGCAGGAGCGGCCCAGCCCGCTCGAGGTGAATCGGCGACGTGACGCTGCCGCGCCGGCTCGACATGATCCAGCAGTGGCGGCGGCGACTCTCGGAACAGTGGCGCAGCGAGGGGGCCGTGGTAATGAAAGCCGGTGACGGCTCGGTCGTGAAGGCCTGATGCAGCTCAACACGGACAGCGTGGGGCAGCTCCCTGGCCGACGGACAGCGTGGGGCGGCTCTCCGGCCAACAGACCACGCAATCTCCTCCTAGTAGCCATCAATTATTATATATAGTACTCATACAAATTCACCGTGTCTTTGATTCACTTTTGGTCAAGTAGTACTCTGGTCTCCCACGTGATTCTTTTTCTTTTTTTTAGAGAAATTCATCGTTCAAATTACGAATCAGTACAAAGTAGTTGACTCTTGCAAGCACACTGAACCGCAAACACAAAGGACCATGAACACCTAGAGTACCCTAAGACAACCATAACACAAGAAGATCTCCAGAGTCCTGTGTTATCATCCCTGAATCTTGAGAGAAGACCCCTGCAGCAGTCGCAAACAGGTCATCATCTTCGACCATGGTACAATTGCCGCCACGCTGCTTCCTCCTTTCTTGACACCAGCGCTGAGAGGGCATGGACATCAATCCAACACACCTGCAAGAGCCGTCGCCATCTTCGGCTTTGAGTACCGCGAAAAGTGTCCCTTCCAAAAGGAAGAGAACTCGAGTCATCCGACCGGTCCAGCACCGCGGCCGGGCCATCCACCCGGACAAAGCAGGATCTCCCACCAGCATAAGGAGAAGAACAGCAGCAACAAATCATACCAATAAGGAAGAAGAAAGGTCTTCGTCTCCCTGCGTCCATCGCCCATCTGAGGATCCAAACGGCCAGTGCCGATGGACCTCCAACCACCATAGCCCGCGACCTCGACGAGATCCGGGGATCCCCAACACCGCTGGCTCCTAGACGAAGGCAAAAGCCTCGCCTGACCGCGAACGGAGCCCGGAGAAACTTATTCCGACGCGACACCACCGCAACGGCCTCGGCAGCGTCTCCCTCAACCCTAACCCTACCACACACCCACCTAGCGAACAGACCCGGGGTTCCCCCTCCCTCCCGCCGCCGGAGCGGCCGACGAAGAGAGAGGGAACCGGCGGCGTCACCGGCGGCGCGCAAGGGATCCCGGTCGCCTCCTCCGATCGCCTGATGCGATCCTAGATTTACGGTTTGTTGTTTACCTTCTCCCACGTGATTCTGATCCTTGGAAATTGTGGCAATACTACTGTTAGAGCTTCGTGTCCTTGTAGTACACGGCTGCTGTCCTCCTGAACTTCACGTGAGCTACTTTCGCAACATGCACCTTCACTTAATTAGGCAACTATCCGACTTGTTTTTGTCTTGTTGGACTTGGATCAACATCAAGTAGAATTCGGATCTGGTAGCTGATCCTAACGTAAATCACTCCCCTTTTTTTTAACGGAAACAACGTTGCAGATTGTCTCTGAGCCTGTTGTCGCTGCTATGGAATTCCTTGGGACTTGTAGCGACGGAGTCGGAGTTTCCTTCAACTTGGACTCGGCGGATTTCTATGGTGCGTGCGGTGGTCGCATAGCGCGTAACCCTAAAATATATCTTGCTCATAATCTTGTACATGCTCAAACAGATGGCTGCTCGTTGATGATGTAGATTCGATTGTACCGGTTTTTCTTTATCCGATTAATCGCGAGCTTCTCGTCCCCTTAGAAAAATCCCTCCAACAACTCAACACCACCGTGCGCGAGCCCCGCGGTGGGCGCCAACTGTCGTGGATTTGTCACGGCAGATGTCCTAGTGTGAGGACTTAGTCATGAGGCCAGCGTATCTATGTGGTAGCTTGAGAGGGGTTGATCAGGACGAGAGACGTGAGGCGGATCATCACACAAGACGAGGATTTAGACAGCTTCGGGCCCCGAGAAACATCATCCAGAATAGCCGTACATGCTGTTTGTGGCTAGGTCTCATTATGCCCATGAGGGAGTCGCCGCATAAGCCGGCTCCCCCTTTGTGTCTAGCCCTAGATATTGTTTCTTGTTGCTTGTCCCCCTTTGGGGAGCCCTGCCCCTCCTTTTATAAGTTAGAGGGGCGGGTTACATGTGGAGTCCTAGTAGGACTAGGACTAGTCTATCTTCTCTTACAAGTTGATTACAAGTAGGGGCTTGCTTCCTCGTAAAGGAAATATTCTTCATCCCTTTCCTCTTAATCCGACCCATCATAACGTGAGCCGGCCTTCTAGGCTTTGGGCCTTGTTGTCCATCTGACCCGCCCGCCGGGTTACTAATGAGTCGCCAAGATCGGGCAGGTTATCTATGAATCGCGAAGCTCCGAGCGGGTCGCCAGTGAGTCGCCAATTCCGGCCGGGTCATACCGCGGGGTATATCCCCGACAGAGACCTAACCCTAAATTTTCAAATCTAATCTAATCTACGGGATGTTTTCGCTGTGCAGGATGATTTCAATCGTGGCAAGAATCATGGCAAAGCAATGTGCTAAGAATCAGTGTTAAGGATTAGCACAAAGATCAAGTTCGTACCCTAGTCCGGCGACGAACTTGCTACGGCGGCAACAGCGGGGCAGATTTCCGTTGATGGCGGCGGAGACCAGCGGCGGGACGTCCCTGGCGCTAAGAGGACGATCCGGAGACCCAAGGAGGCAGAGCAGGTTACGCGCGGGCGAGGAGGTTTCGAATTTTTTTCCAAAATTTGACCTGTCGGTATATATAACCTGACCCTGTCGGTGTGACCGAGTGGAACAACTCGGTGGCACCGAGATGCAAAACTGCAAGCAGTTACTGCAACTCGGTGTGACCAAAAGGTTCTAATCGGTTGCACCGAGATTGAAAACCCTAGATCAACTTAGTGACTCGGTAGGACCGAAAAGGATGAATCGGTCAGACCGAGATGCACAAAGAGGTTTTGGAGGATTAAGTCTATGGCGAACCGGTAACTCCAAGTGCTCCTCACACAGAGTGGTTTGAATCTGGCTTGATCAAACTTTATGATGTAGCATGAATAGAGTTTGAGACAAGAAAAGCATAGATAGCTAGAGAAGGTTCTTAGGCATCCTTGTCCATCCACTTGGCAAAAGAAAAAGAATCCAAACAATCAAAACAACAAGTGGATGTCCTCGAATGAGTAAAACATACAACCAACATGCTCACATAATAAACTGGCAAATGAAATATGTGGCAAAGCATGCACAACCAATACTAGCATCTATCAAACAATTGGCGATGACTAGGTCATATATATATATATATATGAGTATATTGACTTAGGAGTCAAATGAGAACATTTGATCATAGGTCATACTCATCGTTTAAGCACAAGTGCGGTTACCACTTTTACATAAAGCATTGTTACATAAAGCTCCCCCTAGATGTGAGATCCCCCCTAAGAGGGACGAACTAACTTTGGGTTTTGTCGATGATGACTTCATGTAGATGTTGAAGATGTGGATGCTCAATGTTGATGTAGATCATTTTGAGCAATCCATTGGAGTGAGTTGCACTTTCAATACCTACACGGGTTAGTCCCACAAGGAACAAGCAAGGATATCCATAGACATAGAGTGATGCATACACAAGATGATGTCCATGAAAGTATTAGGTTACCTTCTCCCTTGTCTTACCAACAAGAGGGTTTGCGACTCCTTGAACTAGTGCAAGATATGGAAGTTGTTTGCACTTGTCCTCGCCGAAATGATAAGAGTGAAGTATGTTGGCGGAGTCACCCTCAAGAACTTTCTAGTTCTTCTTCTTCGGGATCCACATCATCTTGATGGGAATCCTTGGAGTCGTAGTCGTACTTGATGAAGTAGTACTTGATGTAGTCTTGGGAACCCACTTGACCAAGGCTTTAGGTGCTTCTTCAAATGCATCGATTTCCTCTTGAAGCTTGTCCTTGCCTTTTTGCTTGTGGTCTTGTGGTGGAAGATCATCTTGATCTTGTGTTCCTTTGAAATAAGTAGGATCATGCTTCTCTTGTTGAGGAACAAACTTCGTCTTGGGGTATTGATCTTCTTCAAACTCAACTCCATTGGCATTGAACTTTCGTTCAAAACCAACACCTTGATTCTTCCGGTGTCTTCCTTGCTTGCGTACAATTTCCTCAAATTTCTTACTTCCGGCAAGGCTCTTGTAAACACCTTTCTCTATAATTCCCTTCAATAAGCTATTTTCTTGCTCAAGTGTAACTTGGCTAAGAGAATCATTAGTGGAATCAAGAGAACTACTAGACGCAACAACATTGGATTTAGCACGATTGTTGTTACTACTAGATGAAGAATCTTTCTTGCTCTTGTTACTAGATTTAACTTGTGGCATGTAAGTAGACAAGAGTAAACGCTTGGCAATGTAAGAAGAACTTTTCTTGCAAAGATCATCATTGATTGCCTTTAAAAACTCATGCTCTTGCTTGATACGTCTCCAACGTATCTGTAATTTTTTATTGTTCCATGCTATTATATTACCCCTTTTGGATGTTTATGGGCTTTATTTTACACATTTATATTATTTTTGGGACTAACCTACTAACCGGAGGCCCAGCCCATATTGCTGTTTTTTTGCCTATTTCAGTATTTTGAAGAAAAGGAATATCAAACAGAGTCCAAACGGAATGAACCCTTCGGGAGCGTGATTTTTGGAACGAACGTGATCTAGAGGACTTGGAGTGCAAGTCAAGAAGCTTCCGAGGAAGCCACGAGATAGGAGGGCGCGCCCCCCCAATAGGGTGCGCCCCCTGTCTCGTGGGCCCCTCGGGCGGCCACCGACGTACTTCTTCCTCCTATATATACCTACGTACCCCGAAAACATCCAGGAGCACCACGACACACAATTTCCACCGCCGTAACCTTCTGTATCCGCAAGATCCCATCTTGGGGCCTTCGTCGGCACTCTGCCGGAGGGGGAATCAACCACGGAGAGCTTCTACATCAACACCATTGCCCCTCCGATGAGTCGTGAGTAGTTTACCTCAGACCTACGGGTCCATAGTTATTAGCTAGATGGCTTCTTCTCTCATTTTGGATCTCAATACAATGTTCTCCCCCTCTCTTGTGGAGATCTATTCGATGTAATCTCTTTTTTCCGTGTGTTTGTCGAGATCCGATGAATTGTGGGTTTAAGATCAAGTTTATCTATGAATAATATTTGAATCTTCTCTGAATTCTTTTATGTATGATTAAGTTATCTTTGCACATCTCTTCGAATTATCAGTTTAGTTTGGCCTACTAGATTGGTTTTTCTTGCCATAGGAGAAGTGCTTAGCTTTGGGTTCAATCTTGCGGTGTCCTTACCCAGTGACAGAAAGGGTTGCAAGGCACGTATTGTATTGTTTCCATCGCGGATAACAAGATGGGGTTTATATCATATTGCATGATTTTATCCCTCTACATCATGTCATCTTGCTTAATGCGTTACTCTGTTCTTATGAACTTAATACTCTAGATGCATGCTGGATAGCGGTCGATGTGTGGAGTAATAGTAGTAGATGCAGGCAGGAGTCGGTCTACTTGTTATGGACGTGATGCCTATATACATGATCATGCCTAGATAATCTCATAACTATGCGCTTTTCTATCAATTGCTCGACAGTAATTTGTTCACCCACCGTAATACTTATGCTATCTTGAGAGAAGCCACTAGTGAAACCTATGGCCCCCGGGTCCATCTCTTATCATATTTGCTTTCAATCTACTTTCACTTGCATCTTTACTTTTTGCATCTATATTATAAAATACCAAAAATATATTTATATTATCATACTATCTTTATTAGATGTCACTTTCGCAAGTGGCCGTGAAGGGATTGACAACCCCTTTATTGCGTTGGTTGCGAGTTCTCAGTTTGTTTGTGTAGGTGCGTGGGACTTTTGAGGAGCCTCCTACTAGATTGATACCTTGGTTCTCAAAAACTGAGGGAAATACTTATGCTACACTTGTTGCATCACCCTCTCCTCTTCAAGGAAAACCAACGCAAGCTCAAGACGTAGCAAGAAGGATTTCTGGCGCCGTTGCCGGGGAGGTCTTTGCTCAAGTCAAGACATACCAAGTCCCCATCACAAACCCATCTCCCTCGCATTTACATTATTTGCCATTTTCCTCTCGTTTTCCTCTCCCCCACTTCACCCTTGTCGTTTTATTCGTCCTCTCTTTCCCAATCTCCTCCTCTTTTTTTTTGTTTGCCTTATTCCATTTGCCGTGTGTTAGCTCGTTTGCCTTGTCAGCATGTCTAGTTCCTTATCCGCTCCTATGTCTCCCGAGTTTGAAGTTCTTCACTTCAAGCAAAGGCAAGGAGAAAACTTAAAAGATGCTTGGTATAGGATAATGGAATCTTATCGCAAGTGCACCCTAGAGGTGAACTTTAGAATTCTTCTTCGTAATTTTTATGTTGGGTTAAATATGACGCATAGACAACTCTTGGATTGCATTGCCAAGGGAAATTTCATTGAAATTGACCCCAGTACTGCGCATGAAATTGTAGAGGGAATAGTAGGAACACTACCTCAAAAGGGAGGATCGCATCCTACCCAAGAAGAAACCCAAGTTTTTGGAAAGATTTGTGAAGTAACAAAAATATTACAAAAGTCTCTTGAGCCTCTTAAAAGTGTTAGCGGAAATCTTCACCGCATGAATATCTTGATTACCCTTTGCAATAAGCGGTTGGATCCTTTAGATCTAAAAATTTCCGAGTATGAAGGGTAGCGGAAAGAACCTCCCGGATTCGAGCATGACTCCGCTAAAAAACTGAAAATTCAAGATGGCACTCGTTAGATCTATCCTTGCTTTTATGCCTAGCTAGGGGCGTTAAACGATAGCGCTAGTTGGGAGGCAACCCAATTTTCTTTGTGTTTTTTGTTTTTGCTTCTGTTTAGGAATAAATAATCCATCTACCTTCTTCTTATATGTGGTTTTATGTTTTAATTAGTGTTTGTGCCTAGTTAAACCTATAGGATCTTCTTGGATGATAGTTATTTGATCTTGCTGTAATTTCCAGAAACTTTCGGCTCACGAAAATAATTGTTAAAAATCACCAGAACGTGATAAAATAGTGATTCCAATTGCTTCTGATCAATAATCAAATTTCCTAGGCCTTCCTATTTTGGCTGAATTTGTTGAGTTCCAGAAGTTTGCGTTAGTTACAGATTACTACAGACTGTTCTGTTTTTGACAGATTCTGTTTTTCGTGTGTTGTTTGCTTATTTTGATGAATCTATGGCCAATAAAATAGTTTATAATCCATAGAGAAGTTGGAATACAGTAGGTTTAACACAAAATTAAATAAAGAATGAGTTCAATGCAGTACCTTATGTGGTGGTTTTGTTTTCTTTCACTAACGGAGCTTATAAGATTTCGGTTGAGTTTTGTGTTGTGAAGTTTTCAAGTTTTGGGTAAAGCTTTTATGGACTATGGAATAAATTGTGGCAAGAGCCTAAGCTTGGGGATGCCCAAGGCACCCCAAGATATTCAAGAATAGCCAAAAGCCTAAGCTTGGTGATGCCCCGGGAAGGCATCCCCTCTTTCATCTTCGTTCATTTTTAACTTTACTTGGAGCTATATTTTTATTCACCACATGATAAGTGTTTTGCTTGGAGCGTCGTGTATTATAGTAGTCTTTGCTTTTTAGTTTACCACAATCATCCTTGATGTAAACACTTTTTGGCAGAAGCGTATTTGATTTGAATTTGCTAGAATACTCTATGTGCTTCACTTATATCTTTTGAGCTTGATAGTTTTTGCTCTAGTGCTTCACTTATATTTTTTGTGAGCACGGTGGTGTCTTAATTTTGAAGAAATTGCTAGTATCTCATTCTTCACTTATATTATTTTGAGAGTCTTTTAGAACAGCATGGTATTTGCTATGGTCATAAACTTGGTCCTAGAATGATGAACATCCAAGTTGGGTATAATAAAAACTATCATAGGAAGTGAATTGGATGCTATGATCAACTTGATACTTGATAATTGTTTTGAGATATGAAGGTAGTGATATTAAAGTCATGCTAGTTGGGTGATTATGAATTTAAAGAATGCTTGTGTTGAAGTTATCAAGTCCCGTAGCATGCACGTATGGTTAAAGTTGTGTAACAAATTTGAAACATGAAGTGTACCTGGCTTGTGCATCCTTATGAGTGGCGGTCGGGGACGAGCGATGGTCTTTTCCTACCAATCTATCCCCCTAGGATCATGCGCCTAGTACTTGATTTTTGATGAATTCTAAATTTTTTGCAATAAGTATATGAGTTCTTTTGACTAATGTTGAGTCCATGGATTATACGCACTTTTACCTTTCCGCCTATGCTAGCCTCTTCGGTACCGTGCATTGCCCTTTCTCACCTTGAGAGTTGGTGCAAACTTTGCCGGTGCATCCAAACCCCATGATACGATACGCTCTATCACACATAAACCTCCCTATATCTTCCTCAAAACAGCCACCATACCTACCTATTATGGCATTTCCATAGCCATTCCGAGATATATTGCCATGCAACTTTCCGCCGTTCCGTTCATCATCATCATGACATACTTTACTTTTGTCATATTGCCATAGCATGATCATGTAGTTGACATCGTATTTGTGGCAAAGCCACCATGCATTATTTCTCATACATGTCACTCTTGTTCATTGCACCATCCCGGTACACCGCCGAAGGCATTCATATAGAGTCATATCTTGTTCTAGTTTCGAGTTCTAATCCTTATGTTGTAATCAATAGAAGTGTGATGATCATCATTATTAGAGCATTGCCCAATCAAAAAAAAGGAGAAAGTCCAAAACGAAAAAAATAAAGGCCCAAAAAAAGGCAATGTTACTATCTCTTTTTCCACACTTGTGCTTCAAAGTAGCACCTTGTTCTTCATGTAGTGAGTCTCATATGTTGTGCTTCAAAGTAGCACCATGTTTTTCATATAGTGAGTCTCTTAAGTTGTCTTTTTCATACTAGTGGGAATTTTTCATTATAGAACTTGGCTTGTATATTCTTACGATGGGCTTCCTCAAATGCCCTAGGTCTTCGTGAGCAAGCAAGTTGGATGCACACCCACTAGTTTTCTTTTGTTGAGCATTTATAGCTCTAGTGCATCCGTTGCATGGCAATCCCTACTCCTCATGTTGACATCAATTGATGGGCATCTCCATAGCTCGTTGATTATCCTCGTCAATATGAGACTTTCTCTTTTTTGTCTTCTCCACACAATCACCATCATCATATTCTATTCCACCCATAGTGCTATATCCATGGCTCACGCTCATGTACTGCGTGAAGGTTGAAAAAGTTTGAGATTATTTAAGTAAGAAACAATTGCTTGGCTTGCCATTGGGGGTATAGAAGTTGGGAACATCTTTGTGTGACGAAAATGAAGCATAGCCTAACTATATGATTTTGTAGGGATGAACTTTCTTTTGCCATGCTATTTTGAGAAGACATGATTACTTTGATTAGTATGCTTGAAGTGTTACTATTTCTTTTATCAATATGAACTTTTATTTTGTATTCATTTGGATCTGAACATTCATGCCACAATAAAGAAAATTACATTATGAATTATGCTAGGTAGCATTCCACATCAAAAATTCTCTTTTTATCATTTTCCTACTCGAGGACGAGCAGGAATTAAGCTTGGGGATGCTTGATACGTCTCCAACGTATCTATAATTTTTGATTGTTCCATGCTATTATATTACCCCTTTTGCATGTTTATGGGCTTTATTTTACACATTTATATCATTTTTGGGACTAACCTACTAACCGGAGGCCCAGCCCATATTGCTGTTTTTTGCCTATTTCAGTATTTCGAAGAAAAGGAATATCAAACGGAGTCCAAACGGAATGAAACCTTCGGGAGCGTGATTTTTGGAATGAACGTGATCCAGAGGACTTGGATTGCAAGTCAAGAAGCTTCTGAGGAAGCCACGAGATAGGAGCCCCCCCCCTATAGGGCGCGCCCCCTGTCTCATGGGCCCCTCGGGCGGCCACCGACGTACTTCTTCATCCTATATATACCTACGTACCCCGAAAACATCCAGGAGCACCACGAAACACAATTTCCACCGCTGTAACCTTCTGTATCCGCGAGATCCCATCTTTGGGCCTTCGCCGACACTCTGCCAGAGGGGGAATCAACCACGGAGGGCTTCTACATCAACACCATAGCCCCTCCGATGAGTCGTGAGTAGTTTACCTCAGACCTTGGGTCCATAGTTATTAGCTAGATGGCTTCTTCTCTCTTTTTGGATCTCAATACAATGTTCTCCCCCTCTCTTGTGGAGATTTATTCGATGTAATTTCTTTTTGCGGTGTGTTTGTCGAGATCCGGTGAATTGTGGGTTTAAGATCAAGTTTATCTATGAATAATTTGAATCTTCTCTGAATTCTTTTATGTATGATTAAGTTATCTTTGCAAGTCTCTTCGAATTATCAGTTTAGTTTGGCCTACTAGATTGGTTTTTCTTGCCATAGGAGAAGTGCTTAGCTTTGGGTTCAATCTTGCGGTGTCCTTACCCAGTGACAGAAAGGGTTGCAAGGCACGTATTGTATTGTTGCCATCAAGGATAACAAGATGGGATTTATATCATATTGCATGAGTTTATCCCTCTACATCATGTCATCTTGCTTAATGCGTTACTCTGTTCTTATGAACTTAATACTCTAGATGCATGCTGGATAGCAGTCGATGTGTGGAGTAATAGTAGTAGATGCAGGTAGGAGTCGGTCTACTTGTTATGGACGTGATGCCTATATACATGATCATGCCTAGATAATCTCATAACTATGTGCTTTTCTATCAATTGCTCGACAGTAATTTGTTCACCCACCGTAATACTTATGCTATCTTGAGAGAAGCCACTAGTGAAACCTATGGCCCCGGGTCTATCTCTCATCATATTTGCTTTCAATCTATTTTCACTTGCATCTTTACTTTTTGCATCTATATTATAAAATACGAAAAATATATTTATCTTATCATACTATCTTTATTAGATCTCACTTTCGCAAGTGGCCATGAAGGGATTGACAACCCCTTAATTGCATTGGTTGCGAGTTCTCAGTTTGTTTGTGTAGGTGCGTGGGACTTTTGAGGAGCCTCCTACTGGATTGATACCTTGGTTCTCAAAAACTGAGGGAAATACTTACGCTACACTTGCTGCATCACCCTCTCCTCTTCAAGGAAAACCAACGCAAGCTCAAGACGTAGCATTGCTCAAGGTTGAGCTTTTCAAAGCGTAGCTTGTCATGAGTCTATAAAAGTTCTCGATGATCTTCCAAGGTAGTTTCATGAGCTAACTTAAGAGTGTTTAGTTCTTTAGTTAGACGCTCAATCTCCTTCTTATCATCATCATCCGTTTTATCTTGATTAGCATGATTAATTGATGTTTTATCATAGTTTTCATCACTAGAGTTGTCAACAAGTAAATCATCATCACCTAGCAAATCATCTTCACCACTATTGAAATCAACATACTCGAGATGTGTTACCTTTGGACCCTTGGCAATGAAGCATCTCCCAACTCTCCTTCATTTGGTTAGTCAAATATGTCGTAGGAGTTGGTTGACACAAGTGCTAGTCCGGCAACACCTTCATCTTGAGTATATTCAGAGTCGGAGTGATAACTTCTTTCGGAGTGATTGTCGGAGTCGGAGCCGGATACCCATTCACCAACATGAGCTTGATGTCTTCTTTTTGTGTAGCTCTTTGATGACTTATCCTTTCTTTCCAAATCCTTGCTTCTCCGAGAGGGTCTTCGTTCATAACGATCATCTCTACTCCTTCTTTCTATTGATGGTGATTCTTCTCTCCTACTCCTTCTCTTGGGAGAATCTTCTCTTCTTTTGTAGGGAGCCTTGCACTCATTTGAGTAGTGTCCGGGTCTTCCACAATTATAGCAATTCCATTCACAACTTGAAGATCTTTTGTCATTGTAGGACCTTGACTTGGAACTTCTTTCCTTGCTTCTACTCTTGTAGAACTTGTAGAAGCTCTTCACCATTAGGCTCAATTCTTCATTGAAGGTTTGTTTCTCACTTGATGATGTGGGGTCTTCTTATGAGGCTTTGTAAGCACCACTTCACTTGTTGTGGAGCTCCTCCTTATCCTTATGTGACATCTCATGAGCAACAATTCTTCCAATGACTTCCGTTGGCTTGAGATCTTTGTAATTTGGCATCATTTGGATCAATGTGCACACGGTATCATATTTTCCATCCAAGGCTCTTAGGATCTTCTTGATGATAAATCTATCGGTCATCTCTTCACTTCCTAAGCCGGCAATCTCATTAGTGATGAGAGCAAGCCTAGAGTACATTTCAGCGACACCTTCACCATCATTCATTTTGAACTTGTCAAGTTGACTTTGAAGCACATCCAATTTGGATTCCTTGACGGAGTCGGTACCTTCGTGCATATCAATCAAAGTATCCCAAATTTCCTTTGCATTCTCAAGACGGCTGATTTTGTTGAATTCTTCGGGGCACAATCCGTTGAAGAGGATATCACAAGCTTGAGCATTGTATTGCAGCATCTTCAACTCTTCTACGGTAGCTTCACGGTTCGGTTCTCTCCCATCAAAGAATTCACCTTGCAAGACAATACACACAATAGCCCAAACGGCGGGGTTATGTCCAAGAATATGCATTTTCATTTTATGCTTCCAACTAGCAAAATTAGTACCATCATAGTAAGGACCTCTACGATGGTAATTTCCCTCGCTAGACGCCATACTCTCCTAGGTTGTGAAACCAAGGCTATGACCACCAGAAGCTATGGAAATCAAAGCAAATGGAGACCAAATCTCTGATGCCACTTGTAGGATCGGAAGTATGTCTAGAGGGGGGTGATTAGACTACTTGACAAAATAAAAATCTAGCCTTTTCCCAATTTTAGTTCTTGGCAGATTTTAGCAACTTAGCACAAGTCAAGCAATCAACCTAGACATGCAATTCTAAGAGTATAGCAGCGGAATGTAAAACAATTGCATATGAAGGTAAAGGGATGAGTTTGAAGGAGCAAATGCAATGTTGACACAAAGATTTTTATCCGTGGTTCCGATAGGTGGTGCTATCGTACATCCACGTTGATGGAGACTTCAACCCGCGAGGGGTAACGGTTGCACGAGTCCACGGAGGGCTCCACCCACGAAGGGTCCACGAAGAAGCAACCTTGTCTATCCCACCATGGCCGTTGCCCACGAAGGACTTGCCTCACTCGGGTAGATCTTCACGAAGTAGGCGATCTCCTTGCCCTTACAAACAACTTGGTTCAACTCCACAATCTTGATGGAGGCTCCCAAGCGACACCTAGCCAATCTAGGAGACACCACTCTCCAAGAAGTAACAAATGGTGTGTTGATGATGAACTCCTTGCTCTTGTGCTTCAAATGATAGTCTCCCCAACACTCAACTCTCTCTCACAGGATTTGCATTTGGTGGAAAGAAGATTTGAGTGGAAAGCAACTTGGGGAAGGCTACAGATCAAGATTTATGTGGTTAGAATGGGATATCTTGACCTCAACACATGTGTAGGTGGTTCTCTCTCAGAAAATATGTGTTGGAAGTCTAGGCATGTTTTGATGGCTCTCTCCATGAGTGAAGAGTGGGTGGAGGGGTATATATAGCCTCCACACAAAATCTAATCGTTACACACAACTTACCAAACTCGGTGGGACCGAATCGCGAAACTCGGTCGGACCGATTTAGGAATTAATGTGACCGTTAGGGTTTTCAGTTGGACCGACATGTCATCTCGGTGGGACTAATCTGGTTAGGGGTAGGGCATAACATAATCTCGGTGAGACTGATTACACAAACTCAGTGAGACCGATTTTGGTAATAAGCTAACCAGAGAGTTGGTCAGGCAAACTCGGTGGGACCGATTCTCTCATCTCGGTTAGACCGAAATGTTATGAAGGGGAAACAGAGAGTTTGCATTGCAATCTCGGTGGGACCGATCGCTCATCTCGGTTTGACCAAAACGTTGCGAAGGGAAACAGAGAGATTACAATCCCATCTCGGTGAGACCGAGATCCCTATCGGTGAGACCGAAAAGACTAGGGTTTCTGGCAGTGGCTATGTCAACTGAACTCAGTGGCTCTGGATATGAAATTTCGGTGGGGCCGAGTTGGACCTTTTGGTTTAGGACATATGTGGATATGAGAAAGTAGTGGAGGGTTTTGGAGCATATCACTAAGCATTTTGAGCAAGAACCTCATTAAGAAACACCTCGTCCCTTCTTAATAGTATTGGCTTTTCCTATAGACTCAATGTGATCTTGGATCACTAAAATAGAAAATGTAGAGTCTTGTGCTTTGAGCTTGAGCCAATCCTTTGTCCTTACCATTTTGAAGGGTCCACTTTCTAATCCATGCCATGCCAATCATTGAGCTTTCCTGAAATATTTATCTTGGAATAGCATTAGCTCAATGAGCTATATGTTGTTAGGAATTGCCAAAACCACCCAAGGATAGTTGCACTTTCACTTCGGCATCCGGGTAGTCGACAATTTGGTTCTTTTTAGTTAGGAACCGAGTCCAAAATTTCTTGGCTAACTCTCCGGGCTGTTGGTTATGTGACTTAAATCATCAGCATCCGGTGGTCGCACATAAGTGCCCTGGAAGTTATCCAAGAATGCGTCTGCCAGGTTGTCCCAACTTCCGATGGAGTTTGCCAGCAAGCTATTTGGCCAGTGCCGAGCCGGTCCCTTGAGTTTTAGTGGGAGGTACTTGATGGCATGTAGATCATCCCCGCGGGCCACGTGAATGTGGACGAAGAAATCTTCTATCCATACCGCGGGTTCTGTAGTACCATCATATGATTCAATGTTCACAGGATTAAACCCTTCTGCGAATTCATGATCCATTACTGCATCAGTGAAGCATAGGGGGTGTGTGGCGCCTCTATGCCGGGCTACATCATGATGCAGTTCAAACGAGTATGGTCTGTTGTATTCGGCCCGACCGGATTTGCTTTTAGTATATCTGGCATGACGGTCATCGTCACGCGTTGGGGCACGCCCCCGTGATCCGTAGATCGATTTTGTATGTCGTTCTTTGTTTTCAATACGTCTCGTAGGTCCTGCGTGTAGCCCCGGGCCTTGGTGTTTTTATTTGATTGGCGACGGGGTGTGGGCTGGGCTTCGGCTTGATACGCCGCTTTCTCTCGGACGCGAGGTGGCCGGTCAGCCGCATCATGCGCTGGTAGTGTAGGCCTTAATGCCTCCTCCTCGAGTTGAGGTAGCAAACTGCACTTTGGGTAACTTTTGGTTAGGCGCTCAAGTCTGTATTCCTCGGCTGCCAGGACTTCAGTCCATCTATCAGTTAGCATATCCTGATCAGCTTGAAGCTGCTGCTGCTTTTTCTTCAGGCTTTTTGTAGTGGCTATAAGCCGGCGCTTGAAGCGCTCCTGCTCGACGGGATCCTCAGGCACGATGAATTCTTCGTCGCCGAGGCTCACCTTGTCTTCGGAGAGGGGCATGTAATTGTCATCCTCTAATTCTCCATTTGTTGCATGTTCCTTAGGGCTGGCTTGCCCATCCTCCCACTCGAAGCCTGGCTGGGCGGGATTATTTTCGTCTTCGGCACCATCCGTAGCGTTATTGTCTCTTGTGCCGGTATCGCTGTTTTTGCTATGGCGAGGCTTAGAGCGGTGCCGATGACGCCGGTGCTTGGATTGCTTCTCGAGGGGATTATCCTCAGTTGCCTTATCACCATCACTTTCTCTGGGGGTGTCCACCATATATATATATCATATGATGAGGTGGCTGTCCAGCGCCCTGAGGGCGATGGTTCCTGTTCCTCTCCGGCATCGTCATCCATACCGTCGATGTCTTTGGAGTTGAAATCAAGCCTGTCGGTTAAGTCGTCGATAGTGGCTATTAAGTGGGTGGTGGGTCGGGAACGAATTTCTTTGTCGTCCGCTTCCCACTCAAGTCGGACATAGTTCGACCAAGGGTCTCGTGACAAGGAGAGAGACCTCAATGAATTTAGCATGTCACTCATGGGCGAGTGCTGAAAGATATCCGGAGAGGTGAACTCCATGATCGGTGCCCAATCAGATTCAATAGGCATGGACGCATGCGGTTCGGAGCCTATGGCCGGAGACGAGTCCGAGGGTCCGATGACACAGGCCTCATAGGAGGTGAAGTCAGTGTTCGGCTCTATCGCCGCTGAGTGTGCGGCCTCCGTGGCGGGGTCCATCCACCCGTCCTCGGATGGCACGATCTGCTCCGGATTGAGGGTCGGGGCAGCCGCAGTTGTGATCTCCCGAACACTGTCCGATGGCAGATCTAAGTCATGCTCGTCGTGACTGTTCGGTGCACCTGACATGGGCTCGAATCCGTCGAAGATCAAGTCTCTGCGGATGTCGGCAGTATAGTTCAAGCTTCCAAACCTAACCTGATGGCCAGGGGCGTAGCTATCGATCTGTTCCAGATGGCCAAGCGAGTTGGCCCGCAGTACGAAGCCGCCGAACACGAAGATCTGTCCAGGGAGAAAAACCTCACCCTGGATCGCATCGTTGCAGATGATTGAAGGAGCCATCAAGCCTTATCGTGATGGCACAGTGGAACTCTCAATGAAAGCACCAATGTCGGTGTCAAAACCGATGGATCTCGGGTAGGGGGTCCCAAACTGTGCGTCTAAGGCTAATGGTAATAGGAGGCGGGGGACACGATGTTTACCCAGGTTCGGGCCTTCTCGATGGAGGTAATACACTACTTCCTGCTTGATTGATCTTGATGATATGAGTATTACAAGAGTTGATCTACCACGAGATCGTAGAGGCTAAACCCTAGAAGCTAGCCCATGATTATGATTGTTCTTGTCCTACGGACTAAACCCTCCGGTTTATATAGACACCGGAGGGGGCTACGGTTTCATAGAGTCGGTTACAGAGAAGGAGATCTACATATCCGAATTGCCAAGCTTGCCTTCCACGCAAAGGAGAGTCCCACCCAGACACGGGACGAAGTCTTCAATCTTGTATCTTCATAGTCCAACAGTCCGGCCAAAGTATATAGTCCGGCTGTCCGAGGACCCCTAATCCAGGACTCCCTCACCCCCCCAACCGAGGTTCACCTAGCAAAGTGCGATGTAGCAACCCCCCACCACCCCCCCACACACACTTTTAGTCGGCGGGCCAAAGAGGCATATATCTCACCAAGATGGATCGTAAAATGAACCAAGAATAATCCACCTTGGTCGTACAACCTCTCTCTTGTTGTTGGTCAAAGTGATGTCCATCCATGCGACGCCAGAGATGGGCTAGCTCGCCAATAATCACGCAAGTAGATAGCCCCCGAAGACAACCACTGCATGCGTGTGGCCCAAACATATGTATGGGGAGGTGTGCTTTTGAGTAACAATGAACAACTTTGATGTGGCACCGTGATTTCGAACTAGAAATCCCCACACTGAGTGAGGGTTATGTTGACGATGCATATGTATGTTACACCACACTTCAAGCCAACGACGTGGATTCATATATGCATGCATGCGTGCATAGTATATGCGCTCAAACTTAATTAGGTCTGAATCTCACCATGACCTATACTACGATAACACTAACCAAATGAAGAATCTGCCATGGTAACCTATCTTGTTGTTGGTCAAGGTGATCATGGATGTCCACGCGGGCCCATGAATATATAGGCTTGTCGACAATAACCACGCAAGGGAGTGTATCATTCGAAGGCAACCACTACATGCATATGATGGAGGTGATGCGTGCATGCATGTTTGAATACACAACATTGATCTGGCGCGTGTGTCAAAAATCATACACTAGCTCCCCACATAGAGCGAGATCGGTTCATGATGGTGTCGTTGTACTAGCCACTTCGACTCGATGGGAGGGATTCATGCGTACACATGCATATGTGTGTGCTCAAAGTGTATCATGCATGTCAGCCCAGAGCAAAAATAATAATCCCCTCCTAAGTCAAATTAACCTATCTTGTTGTCAGGCAAAAAGAAGTGATGGACCAAGCGGGCCCACAGATGGAAAGCATTGATATCGCTGATAACCGCTTAAGTGGGTGCGAGAGGACAACCACCACCGCTTTGCATGTGGGCCAAACATATATATGTTGAATGCCCAAAATGCACAACTTTGATGTGCCACATGCCTCAAAAACCGTAAACCATGCACCCACAGAGAGCGAGGTTCATATCAAGCGTACTACATATGATGGTCCCCTTCCCCCCTCTTCACCGCATACTATATGCTCCTGCCGTAATATATGTACAACCCAAAGGAATCCTCATCGATGGTAAAATTAATTAACCTCTCCCGATGTAGGTCAAAGCGATGCATGCATGGATGCATCGACGATGGCCTCGTGGGCCCATAGATGGAAGCGTCACACGTGAGTGTCCTAGCTAGGATATATATGCATGTGGCCTAAAAAGGTGTTGTGTGATGTTTGAATAACCAATTTCACAATTTTGATGTGGCACGTGCCTCGGTAACCAAAAAGTGTCGACACTGAGTGAGGTGTACTTGTTCATGGACGCATATGTATAGTATATATGCTAGTCCCCTCCCACCTCTTCAACGCGTACTATATACCACCATAACACAAACAAAAATGATTATACCTTGCTGGTCAAATTAACCTCACTGCCGGCTGTTCGTCAAAGTGATGGACGACGACCTCGTGGGGCCACAGAAAGCGTCACACGCGAGTATCGAGTGTCGTGTAGGACAACCATCGACTGCGTGTGGCCAAAACATTTATGTATGAAAGGGTTGTGTAATGTTTTAAACAACAATTTCACGACTCTGATGTGGCACCAGCCTACCTAACAAAACGGCCAACCCACACGGTGGCTCACAACTCGTATTGTAGTACTGCGAGCCACCCGCCACCCCCAGACGCACACACACACACACAAACTGCGAATTCACCGCAACTACGATGCATGTTAAATTAATTATCCCGCGGTGAACATACATGTTACCAAAGGAGGGACGTTTTGACATTTTAGTACATTGATTGATTGATTTTCTATGGGTGTAATGTGCAAAAATGAAATTTGAGCTACATGCACACGTGACAGTGCACCTAAATGGATTGCAAAAACACATGTGTCTCATGGGGTGCATTTTTTACTCCCCATGCAACAAATTTCAAACATTGAGAATCTTGATTTTTAAATTCTAATACATCCAAAACTTATTTGAAATTCATGAAACTTATCGTGTTGTCATATGGACACCAATACAAAGTGGCATTGTACTTTTTTTTGTCAAATTTGAGACCAGTTTTGATGTAATTTTTATCTAATTACAGATGGGAGATTATTAATAATTGGGAACCAATATCCCAAACGGATTATTTTTTCGAACTGTGAGTGTTAGACCAACAATGGATACTGCCATGCTTCGGTTAAGCACTGAAGCGGCAACATTAATCATCCAAATAGAAAAACAATATACGTGCCGCCGCACGACCCGTGTGGTGTGCGAGCAGGCGTGAGTTGACGGGACGCATGCGAGCAGTCCGCCGCGTAGGCAGACGGGGAGGCGTGCGTGCTGGTGTGAGAATTGATGGAGGCGTGCTCGCTGCGCAGTGTCATCAGGAGGCGTGCGAGTAGCTGTGTGAAACTTTGGTAGGCACGCCAGCAGTCCGGTGCGCAGGCTCACCGGGAGGCGAGCCATCGGTTTGACCGCCGCCCGCCTCTCTCCCACAACTCCCACTACTGCATATTAATGGTGCGCCCGAGCGGCCGCACCCCCATCCTCACTACGCATACACAATCCTCTCTCTCTCCGCTTGCAACCTCGACGCCGCTCTCAGTCCTCAATGTCGTCAGTGTATGAGGATGCCGCCGAAGCACCCCATCGGGGGGAGTGGCAACGCCGGGGCTGCTGAATCACCGGAGCACAGCGTGGAGATGGAGATAGAGGTTGTCGTCATCGCCGGCGAGTTATCGCTGCACCCTGACGTCGTCGAGCTTCCACAGCCGGAGGCGGAGTTCCATACCGACTCCGACGACCACTCCGACAACAACTCCGACGACCACTCCGGCGACGACTCCGACGACGAGGGACAGCTGGTTAGTCATCTATACCCATTTATGTGTCAAATAGATCATAGGGTTTCTCTGGTTACTCCTGCCTCCCCCTTTCTGGAATAGAAATCATGTGGTTATGTTCTCCCAATCCATGAAATCTGGGTAAGTTTCGTTAGATCCGTGTAGTGTATTGATTGTTTGAATGGTACAGGTGATAAGTGATTAGTTGTTTCATCTGTGCAAATGATTTCTGCTAGTAATCCGACTAGGATTAGTGTTCGTGCTAATAATTCCTAGCCAGGACTCGACAATTGATTTTGAATGACCTACATATGTTTGTGCCATTATTTTCTTCAAGATTGGTCTGTACATAGATGACTGTGCTTAAAAATCGAACCATAATCTCTGAATATGTATAAATAAATATCCATAAATTCCTAATCCTACTTCATGGCATGTAATCAGTGATTTGATGCCAAATTTGTTTTACTATATGTATAGGTGTTGTCTGATGATGTGGACAACAAGGATGAAGATGCCCAGAGGAGGTACAAGAGGCGAATCCTGAGGGAGCTTTATGCGGGAATGCATGACAGGCATATTAGGACCTGGAACAACGGCTATGGATGCCCATTTTGCAACCACAAGATTCATGACGCGTATCTAAGTGTTCTTGCGCATGCAAGAGGACGGGCCGTTGGCTCCTCAAAGCAGAATTATTCTCGCAGGGTGCCGCACGGCGCTTACGTCGAGTAGGATCGTGCCGGCCGCATGTGAGATGAGATGTGGGATGGATTGAACTATGTACACTTGAGTATGCTTAATGACGGTTGAACTATGTACTTATGGTTGAACTATGCTTATGTACGTGTATGCTTATTATCTATGTCTGAGTATGTTAAATATTTCGCCAAATTTTTGTAAAAATTACAACGGGGGACCAATAAACCAGGACGGAGGTAGTACGTCAATCACACACGGTTCCTAAAATTGGAACCGTGTGCAATGACTATCATTTTGCCTCCTGCGTCAATCACACACGGTTCGCTCTAGCAAACCGTCGCCCACAAAATTCTTTATGGGACAGAAAACCCTCACCACCCAATTCAAAAAAGAAAAAGGCAAACACTCACCATCCCCACGTCACAAAAACCCTCACCCCACCCGCCACCCACCTCGGCCCCTCCGGTACGTTCCCCATTCACTCCTGCACAAGCTCCTCCGTGTCTATGCCATGGCACCGCCTATCGCGGCGGTAAACACTTAGCTCGACGCCTGCCGCCGCCGCCAGGCTGTCGGGAAAGCCCACCGCATTTCGCCACTTCCGCTTGCCGCCACCTATCGCCATCGACTTTCTCGACGCTGCTCGCGGTCGACCCAGCTCCGCTTTGTTGGGGAATCCGCCGTACTGAGGGTTCTTTCTCATGGATGACAAGGTAACTAATTTAACGAGATGTCACATCTCTTAACCCAGTTCGTCTGCCTCCTTTAATCACCCAGCAGAAATTGTCGTGAATTCATTTTTATTCGAGCTGATTTGAGGGTTTTCTTTCATTCATAGAATGTATAGTGCGCCGATACTTCAGGACTTGGTGACCGACACCAGAGATTCTATCTCATCGTACCAGATAACTTGAGGATGCGCAAAGTATGTTCAATCTCACCCTAAATCGGTTGGCATGGCCTACTTTCCTGAACATATTCTAAATATTGCTACATTTGGACAAAAGGTGCCACATGCACTATATACGTCAAAGGGGATTTCCCCCCCTCTTCTTTCTATACTAGGAAAATTAATGATATATTGTTCTTTCGATTACTCTCATATTTCCATGACATCATCTTTACCCTATCTGTTTAATTATAGACTTTTGTCCTTCGATTTCAACTGTTGTACAGTTCTTTCAATTTGGGCCCATATTTGCATGTTACCATATTTTCTTTAACAACCCTATCATTTTCAAAAGGACATCCCTCGCTAAGTAACAGATTATGTAGTGCACAGTTTTTCCCTTTACATACATCAAGGCTCCACGAATGTCATACTGCGCACAAACCATGGATTTACAATCGTTGCTACTATAAGACTTGATGAACACGGTGACTCCTATTTTGGCACTGGCTTTTGGAATGAAATTGCAAAGTTTTATGTACTAAAACCTGCCACTAAAATTGAACTGCACATAGAAGGGCCTGGTCATGAGATATATGCTAACTTCCCCGACAAAATCATCCATCCAGACTTTGTTCAAAATAAGTTTTCTTTTCAACTATCTGCATATGTCGACTTACCCAGCAATTTCAAATGAATAGTGCAGTATTTAAGCAACCAATTGTTATTCCCTTATCTTACTATATTCCTACCTAATAACTTCTTTATACCAATACACCTTTCTATTACCCTGTTTTAACTAAATATTCCCTGTACTCCCATTTCTATCAGAAAGCGCCGCTGACAAGGAGACACCGGAGGTGGAGAACGGGGCTGCCAACAAGCGGAAGCGGGGCGAGCTAGAACCGCAAGCGACTCCAGCAGGCCTAGACATAATCAACAGCCTCCCCAATGATATGTTGAGAGTCATCATCTCCCTCCTCCCAATCAAATATGGGGAGCGGACAACCCTCCTTTCCCGGTGGTGGCGCCCCCTATGGAACTCCAGCCCTCTCGACCTCATCGACACCCACGAGCTCTGCCATGGCTATCACAAAAGCATGGATGCGTTCTCCAAGATCCTCGGCAGTCACCTTGGCCCAACCAAAGGCCTTAGAATGGGCAAGTTCCATTCCAACGGTAAGGACCGAGCCAAGCTAGACGACTGGTTCCGATCCCCCGCCCTAGATTAGTTCGAGGAGCTCACTTTTGATGATGGGAATATGCGGTCGCTGCCAATGTCCGCACTCTTCCTCACACCCACGATGCGCGTTGCCAAGTTCAGGAACTGCCATTTCTTGCCCCTTAATGACGCGCCCGCTCTTATTCTACCACGACTGAAGCACCTTGAGCTCGTCGTCGTCTGCCTCTCAAAGGGTGACATGGAGCGCCTGCTCTGTGGCTGTACTGCACTCGAGTACCTTCGTCTTCAGGTGATCAATGGGTTGAGTACCTTCCACATCACCTCCATGACTCTCCGGACTATTTATGTATGTTGCTGGTGCGGCAGGAAGACATCACAAAAGGTGGACCACGGTATGGTCATCCAGGACACACCTGCACTTGATAGATTACTTGTAGTTGATCAAGAAGGTCCAACAAGAATCAATGTCATTTCTGCGTCGAAATTGACAGTGGTGGGCTACTCGTGTGACAAATACTCCGAACTTGTTATTGGATCCACACCCGTTCAGGTACAACAGCCGCCTTCTACCTCTCCTTCTACAAATTAACATTATTTCTAATTTTGAAGATGGTTGTTCGTCTGTCATTCAGAAAATGATTCCGGCAAGCTTGACCCGAAACTGCGCACAGTGAAGGTCTTGGCACTAGAATCTATAGGGCCCGACCTGGAGCAAGTTGTCAGTTTCCTGAGATGCTTTCCTGTCCTGGAGAAGCTATATATCAAGGTGATGTTCTTTTCCTGTTAAATGTTAACCATAAGGGAGTTCAATTTGTGACACCTTTTTCCAAGTTTACAATGACAATGTACTACGATTTCTGAAGGTTCTTTTGGAGGATTTCAGTACATACATGCCCCCCCATATTGGTTGCTTGATCCATATGGTTACAATCAATAAGCATTTCTCCTTTGAATTCATCTGTACTAGTTTTCTTAGGGAACTTTTCATCCACTCCAACCTCTTGTGAAGAAGGCTACATTTTTCTAGAATGTAATCAAATGCCCATGTTAATCATGTCAGATCGAAGATGGCATGTTAGTGCATTTTACAAATCCTACAAACCAAATAGCTAGTCATGTAGTAATGTCCAAAACTGCATGTAGGCACTAATACGTTTTCTTCTTCTGCAGATAAGATTAGGCCCAGTGGTGGATAATGTGGTATAGTATAACAATCATGTCGAATGCCTAGATCTATATCTCTCATAAATTACTTTGAACTCCTACCGAGGGACCTTACTGGAGATTATATTCGCCAGGTTCTTTGTTCTCAGAGCAAGGGTGCTGAAGGAAATGAGGTTTGCCCTACATTTATTTCGCAAAAATGAATGGTCTGTTGATCAGCGCCGGCGCCTGCGGCAGAATAGAGTAGGCTCCAAAAATGCTGAATTTCATTTTGGAACTTCAGATGATAGAGTAATCGGAAGTCATTGGGTCAACCCCATACATGACTTCTCAGTGGCTGACCCCTTTGCAAAAATTGTGAGAATTCGAAGCCAGACTTAGAAGCGGTGATATTAGTTTGAACCTCTCTGATATCCATGTTCAGCACATCAGCGCGAGCGTTTGCAGCTGATGAGCTAAATTTCATTTCTAATATCAGTTTGAACCTTGTAATCTTCGAATTTGATCCATATAACTCTGGAATTTGAACCTTGTAACATTTTGAGCTTTTGTGGTACAATCGTTGAAATGGCATTGTATGAGACTCGTATATTGCTAGCACTATTTGACCTTAATATGCAATGGTCTTAGATTTTATTAACCATTCTCGAATCAATTTACCTTGTCGATCTCACAGCACATGATCTGTATAGCAAACTCGAACTATGATCTTCGACATTATTGCACACAGGTGGTTTCTTCCACCGTGTGCACTGTAGAGCGCAGAATTAATTATCGCACTCGAGTGTCCACGCTTGGGGTGCAGTGTTGTCACGCGTGCACTAGATTCTGGAATCATCCGCTATGAACACCGTGACAATACGTGACGATTACAGGCCGGCCGGCCCCCATTTATTATTACAGCGGCCATTTAACCTACCATTGTGTCTCTTCAACCTTTCGATCGCGCCACACCATTGCAAGAAGCACACCCACCACGAGAAATTCTTAGAGGGTATCCTGCACGGCTCCAATGGCGCTCCGAGCGGCTGCTGACGACGAGCAGCAGTTCACCATGCATGCCGTGATGGACACCCACAGAAGGTTCATGGACCTCTCGGTGGTGTACACCAACGACCCGGTCTGGGCGGAGCACTCCATCCACATCATGGAGTTGTTGCTTGCCGAGGAGAAGTACAAGGTGGTCGGGTTCGACCTCGAGTACACCCGCGCTCATGTCGGGTCTTGTCGCAAGGTCGCTGTCGCCCGGATGTGCGTGCGCCACCACGTCCTCGTCTACCGCTACTCCCTGGCCACAAGGTCTTGCAAGCGTTTCGCCAGGTTTGTCAACAACCCCCACTCACCACTAGGAAGTACCTTATAGATAGAAGCTTAGCAGTAGCGAGGGGTATATGGGTCGCGCTGCTGCTAATTAGTAGTAGCGCGGGGTATAAACCCATGCTACTACTAAGTTGATAGTAGTACCGTGGGGTATAAATCCCACGCTACTACTAAGTGATTCCCGCCGTACCCCCGAGATCGGCCATAGTAGTAGCGCGGGGTATAAATCCCACGCTACTACTAAGCTGAGAGTAGTAGCGTGGGTTATAAGGCCTTCGGTACTACTAAGTAGACCACCCGGACATGCTATAGTTGTAGCGCAGGTGAAACATGCCGCGCTACTACTATTTTGTCACTGGCTGCGCTGTAACTACAACCGTGTACATATAAAATGCCAATGCGTCCCGTCGCCTCGATCTCTCCCTCCCCCACATCTTATCCCTATCTTATCTCTGCATCCTCATCCTCCTCCACTACTGGATCCGGCCACAGCCAAGGTTTCCTCTCACCCACCTTAGAGTGGCGAGGTATGCTACTTCTCCACCCGTCGGCGAGGTGCGGACGCTGGCCGCTGGACGACACGGGGGTCGTGTCGTTCCTTGTGCAGCAGCTCACAGTGACCTACACGTCCGCCGTCCGCCAACGGCAAGGACACGGCTGACATGCTACTCAGCATCTCCCTCCCCGCAGCTCATGTCATCCCCCATCCCGGTTGTCTCCCATCCGGCCAGCAACAGTGAGCCCCCTCTTCTTCCCGTCTCACTCTTCTTCGTGCTCCATGACAGAAAAATTAACAAGGCAGCCCATGTTTTTTTGTTGTAGATCTCGTCCTACCTATCTTGGATCCATGGACGGCGAGTGGATCTGGCAACTTGGATGCCGGTGGCTGCGGCTCATCTCCAACCCAATGCACCGTCTACTAGTTAATTCAAGTGATCAATTGATGTTTGGAGCGTATACATCTCAAAAGCATAAATTGTAATTTGTGGATTTTAAAAAAAAAATCCTAATTAGTTAGTAGTAGTGCGGGGCAGCATCCTGCGCTGCTGCTATTAGAAGTAGCGCGTGTGCATCCCACACTACTACTATCACAACCAGCTGTAGCGCGGGGTAAAAAACGCGCTACTGCTAAAATTTACACTACTAGGGAAAACCTTATACACAGAAATTTAGCAGCAGCGCGGGTCAAAAAAGGGCGCTAGTGCTAGATAGCAGTAGCGAGTGAGAAAAAATCGCGCTATAGATAAAACCGTAGCAGTAGCGCGTGCCGTCGTAAAAGCGCTACTACTAATATTCCTATTGCCAAAACGATAGGCTATGCATAGCAGTAGCGGGCTTGGAAGAAGCGCGCTACCGCTAGGGCATAATTAAGTAGTAGCGCGTTTCCTACGAAAAGTGCTACTGCTACTGGAAATAAAATAAAATGAAAAACAAATAGAAAAGTAAATGAAAATGAAAGAAATAGAAAAAGGAGAAAGGAAAAAATAAAATGTAAAGCAAAATAAATGAAAAAGTGAAAAAAAGGAGAAAGACATAGCAGTAGCGTCTGTTCGTAAGAGGCGCTATAGCTAATGTAGCTGCAGCGCGTTTCCTAGACCCATGCTGTAGAAACAGAAAAGGAAATAAGAAAATGGAAGGAAATTATGTAGCTATAGCAATAGCGCGTTTTGCTAAAACCGCTATAGCTACTTTAGCTATACCGCGTTTGGCGAAACGCGCTACCGCTAAGTTTGACTTAACCAAAAAACCGTTTCCCCCCGGACACCACTTCTCCCCCAAATCCCTCGACCCACCCCACCACCGTCTCCCTGATTTGCCGTCGCCCCACTTCGCCGCCATCTCCTGCCGACGTCGACGCCCCCGGAGCCACCAGAGCCGCGCGCCGTCGACGCCACCAGAGCCGCCCCCAATGCCACGGAGCCGCGCGGCGTCATCAACACCACCGGAGCCGCCATTGACGCCACCGAATCTTCCCACACCACAACTGCCTCCCTCGCCGTCACCGGAGACGCCCCTGCCTCCCTCGCCACCACTGCCTCCCTCTCCACCACTGGAGCCATCCTCTGTAAGCCCCCACCCCTCCTCTCTCTCTCATGCATATATAGCACAAACACTAGACAGAGAAGCTAGGTTAACTAGTTTAATTAGGTTAATTATATTGGTTAGTGTAAAATTTTAGTTAGGGCTTTGACAGAGAAGTAGTTAGGTTAACTAGTTTAATTAGGTTAATGATCTAGGTTAGTGCAAAAATTTAGTTAGGGCTTTGACAGAGAACTAGTTAGGTTAACTAGTTTAATTAGGTCAATTAACTAGGTTAGTGCAAAATTTTATTTAGGGCTTTGACAGAGAACTAGCTACATTAACTAGTTTAATTAGGTTAATTATCTAGGTAAACTAGGTTAACTAACTAGGTTAAATAGGTAGGTTAATTAGGTTTGTTAGATTAACAAGCTAGGTTAAGTAGGTTGGCTAGGTTAGAGCAAAATTTTATTTTAGAGCATTAGGTCAGAACGGTTAGAGAAATGGAGTTCCTTTGCGATTTAATTGGGTTCTGTCCTAGGAAGAGCAGGGTTAGAGAAAATAATGTGTGTGTGTGAGAGAGAGAGGAATAGCTAGATCAACATAATTTGGGTTCTGTCCTAGGCAGAGAAGTGTTTAGTGAGCTGATTTTGCAAAGGTTTTTGATTTTTGAAAAGACCACTATTTTTCAAGGAAAAGAATTGAGGAAAGTTTTATTTTAAAGATGGTCCCTTCCTAGACTTTTATTGTTGATTATATCTTTTCATTGAAGTGGTCATGTTATATCTTTTCATTGAAGTGGTCATGTTATATCTTTTCATTGAAGTGGTTCGATTGTGCCCAAGTGGCTTTGTTGTTTCCAGGGAATGAAGCCGAGTGGCCTATGTTTTGCCGGATTGTTGATTCATTTCCGTTCCGACAAATTTCAGGTTCTCGATTTGTCCGCTTTTTAGCAAAAGTCATGCCGAAATTTTCCGTGAATTTCGGCATGACTTGTGCTACAAACTGGGATATATGAGTGCCCGGGATTTGCCGCACCGGGAAGGAGTCAACGTTCCTGCATGTCATTATTCATTTTATTAGGTCTGGAATTAATTACTAGATTTAATCGTAGGAAATATGGCTAGCCACGTGGAAGAAGTACTACCATGAGACCACGGAGGAGAGAAAGGAAAGATGGAGGTTAACTGAAGAAAACATCGACAAGAAGGTTGAGATTGCGGTTGAGAAGAAATCATCTGAGACAGTCGCAACTGCGGTAGCTGCCGCAAAACAGGTGGTTGCAGATATGTCTACTACCTTGGTTCCGGCCGTTTTCAATTGGACCAGGCAAAATCCAGCAAAAGATGTAGCGGACTTTCCCCTTGCTGACTTCTTGGGGAGCAGCTCGACTAGCGTTGCAACAGCACCTATAGTTGCACCTGCTCCCGCACCGGCTCCTGCACCTGCTCCCGCACCGGCTCCCGCACCGGCTCTCACACCGGACGTGCTCGGCGGTGCTTCGTCTTTGGCTGATCTCAACGCCCTCACCGTATCTGTCACACAGGCCCTCTTCAATAAATGTATAATCTCCCGTTTTCGTTGCCTTTCGGATGTCTCATGTCGCAGACTTCTCTTTGCAGGCCGACGAAACCCCGTGCACCTTATTGTACACCATCGGCGACCAGAAGGTGCACATGGGGAAGGCAACAATAATGGAGCTGAAGGAACCATTGTTCCACAGCCGGCCGATCCCCTCGAACGTCTTCAAGGTTTCCGTGGCCAGTGTCAAACCAGGCCACGAGAATTTGGCTCCTCTGGTACTAGTGGGGGATGACGACAAGACCACGTGGCAACTTGGTGATTGTTGCAATGGGTGGGTCCTATTGTGGCCAAAGAGTCTGCTTCGTCTGGAGGCGGCCGGGAGCACACCCACAAGCACGCAGCCTCAGCAAGGTATGAACGTCAAGACCCCACCTACCCAATTAGCGTCGGGCGTCGGGTTGGGTGATAGCGGATGGGGTAAGGAGGAGGCTCACCTACCCACGAGCACGCAGTTAGGTATGAACATCACACCTCACCTACTCAATTACACTACTATGGAAAAGGTTATACACAGAACTTTAGCAGTAGCGCTTGTTAAAAAGCACGCTACTGCTAGACAGCAGTAGCGTGTGCCAAATAAGCGTGCTGCAGATGCATATATAGCAGTAGCGCGTCTCACTGAAAACTCACTGCTACTAAAATTTCGACCACTATGCCGATGGGCCACACGTAGTAGTAGCGATATTCCAGAAATCATGCTGCCGCTAATATTCTTATAGCAGCGCGTTTACCAGTAAAGCGCTACTAGTAACGAAAATAAAATAAAATGAAAAGCAAATAGAAAAGTAAATGAAAATGAAAGAAATAGAAAAAGGAGAAAGGAAAAATATAAAATGTAGAGAAAAATAAATGAAAAAGGGAAAAAAGGATGAAGGAA
Organism: Triticum aestivum; assembly: GCF_018294505.1. Lineage (NCBI taxonomy): Eukaryota > Viridiplantae > Streptophyta > Magnoliopsida > Poales > Poaceae > Triticum > Triticum aestivum. The sequence goes on from NC_057810.1 coordinate 16,445,125, forward strand.
TAGCAGTAGCGCGTTTGCGTAAACGCGCTATAGCTAACTTAGCTATAGCGCGTTTTCGCTAACGCGCTACCGTTATGTTTGACTTAACCCAAAAATGGGTTTTCCCCCCGGCCACCACTTCTCCCCCAAATCACTCGCCCCACTCTTCGCCGCCGTCTCCCCCACTTCGCCATCGCCCCCACTTCGCCGCCTTCTCCTGCCGGCGTCGACAACACGCTCATCCTCACCGTCGCCACCCGAGGCCGCACG
>NC_057810.1:16445942-16478378 GCF_018294505.1 Triticum aestivum
CTTCCTCTGCCATATTAATTAGCAGTAGTAGTAGATGTTAATTAGTACTAGGGTTCATACATAATGACTTTTAGTAGTAGTAGTAGATGTTAATTAGTAGTAGTGATGGTACTAGTTAACTAGGGTAGTATGGTTAATAGTAGATGTTTTTTAGTTAGGGTAATAATAGATGTTAAGTAGTAGATAATGTTGATGTTAATTAGTTCAGTAGGGTTTAGTTTTTGAATGAAGCTGAGTGGCCTATGTTTTGCCGGAATGTTGATTCATTTCCGTTCTGGCAAATTTCAGGTTCTCGATTTGTCCACTTTTTAGCAAAGGTCACGCCGAAATTTTCCGTGAATTTTGGCATGACTTGTGCTACAAACTAGGACATATCGAGTGCCCGGGATTTGCCGCACCGGTAAGGAGTCAAGTTCCTACAAAACAATAGGCCTTTTATGTCATTATTCATTTTATTAGGTCTAGAATTAATTGACTAGATTTAATCGTAGGAAACATGGCTAGCAACGATGAAGGACAGGGTTCTGGTGATTGCGACGACGTCTACCGGGCGGCAGACAAATTTTTGAGCCTTGCCGATGATCAACCGATGTTGTTGTTGGGCCCACTGGTGGCATCGGGGACTGAGACCGACACGCAGACCGGTGCTGAGACTGAGACCGGCGCTGAGACTCAGACCAGCATCGAGACCGCCGCTGAGACTGAGACCGGCGCTGCCTCGGGGAGCGGAGCCGGTGTGGAACCGAAAGCAAAGATGCAACGGCTTCCTAACAAACTCAGGACTACTAGACTGGTGGTCACGGAGGTGGACGACGGCAATTTTGAGCCAAATGCACCCGAGGAAGCGCGCGCGTGCTACGGCAATCAAATAGGCTGCATCGTACGGACAACCGCCACCATCAATGATCAGAAACTATCGAAGATAGATAATATGAGGCCCTCCCTCCTAAAGAAGTTTCACCAGATATTCTTGTTCCCGGGCCGGAATGAAAAGGATTATGGAGATCCAGATAAGGACCGGGCAATGAAGAAGATAAACAAACATGCCATGACCAAGTTTAGCGACGCGTTGGCCGCCTGGAAAGCAAGGGTGAAAGCGAAGATCATCGACAAGGAACCCTACGCCGAGATTGTAAAGGATAATCCGACAATTATAGAAGAGCAGTTTCAAATATTCAAGGAGGCTTGCGAGGCCGAAGCTGCCAAAAAAAAGTCTAAGTACATGAAGGGGCTTAAAGAGAGGAACATTGGGAGCCACCACCTCGAAAGCCGTGGTTACAGCGGGAAGAGGTCGAAATGGTCCAAGGAGGATGTGGAAGCCGCGAGTCTGGGCATCCCAGACCCCTTGGTGGAGTTAACCGTCCCGCAGGAGCGTGACGTCCTCAGGGCCCGGCACCGTTGGGACCCAGTGAAGAAGGTTTACTAGACAAACCCGGTCACGACGGAGTTCATTAGACTGCTAGTAATTTTAGTTTCTGATCAATTCGACTGCACACGTTAGTCATATTTGTAAACGATCCTTGTGCCTTTTGCAGAGAGAGCAGCGCAGGATTGCGGCCGAAAGCGACTCGCTGTCTGAGGCATTGGCGAGGCCCAAGTGGGACACTCCATTCAACCGGGCTTTGAACCTATTGAAACGACTCCCGGTGGATACTCGACCGTCGTATGGACGCGTGCACGGTGTCGGAGACGGCACCACATGGAAGAAGTACTACCGTGAGACCACGGAGGAGAGAAAGGAAATACGGAGGTTAACTGAAGAAAACATCGACAAGAAGGTTGAGATTGCGATTGAGAAGAAATCATCTCAGACAGTCGCAATAGCGGTAGCTACCGCAAAACAGGTGGTTGCAGATATGTCTACTTCCTTGGTTCCGGCCGTTTTTACTTGGACAAGGCAAAATCCAGAAAAAAAATGCAGCGGACTTTCCCCTAGCTGACTTCTTGGGGAGCATCTCGACTAGCGTTGCACCAGCACCTGCTCCGGCACCGGCTCCGGCACCGGACGTGCTCGGCGGTGCTTTTCTTTGGCTGAGCTCGACACCCACACGGTATCTGTCACACTGGCCCCCTTCAATAAATGTATAATCTCCCATTTTTGTTGCCTTTCGGATGCCTCACGTCGCAGACTTTTCTTTGCAGGCCGACGAAACCCCGTGCACCATATCGTACACCATCGGCGATGATACGTCTCCAATGTATCTATAATTTTTGATTGCTCCATGCTACTTTATTTATTGTTTTGGACTATATTGGGCTTTATTTTCCACTTTTATATTATTTTTGGGACTAACCTATTAACCGGAGGCCCAACCCAGAATTGTTGTTTTTTGCCTATTTCAGTGTTTCGAAGAAACGAAATATCAAACGGAGTCCAAAGGGAATGAAACCTTCGGGAACGTGATTTTCTCACCGAACATGATCCAGGAGACTTGGACCCTACTCCAAGGAACAGAAGAGGTGGTCACGAGGGTGGGGGGCTCCCCCCTAGGGCGCGCCCCTGCCTCGTGGGCCCCCTGTTGCTCCACCGACGTACTCCTTCCTCCTATATATACCTACGTACCCCCAAAAGATCAGAACAGGAGCCAAAAACCTAATTCCACTACCGCAACTTCCTGTATCCACGAGATCCCATCTTGGGGCCTGTTCCGGAGCTCCGCCGGAGGGGGCATCCACCACGGAGGGCTTCTACATCATCGTCCTAGCCTCTCCGATGAAGTGGGAGTAGTTTACTTCAGACCTTCAGATCCATAGCTAGTAGCTAGATGGCTTCTTCTCTCTTTTTGGATCTCAACACAATGTTCTCCCCCTCTCTCGTGGAGATCTATTCGATGTAATCTTCTTTTTGCGGTGTCTTTGTTGAGACCGATGAATTGTGGGTTTATGATCAAGTTTATCTATGAACAATATTTGAATCTTCTCTGAATTCTTTTATGTATGATTGCTTATCTTTGCAAGTCTCTTCGAATTATCCATTTGGTTTGGCCAACTAGATTGGTAGTTCTTGCAATGGGAGAAGTGCTTAGCTTTGGGTTCGATCTTGCGGTGTCCTTACCCAGTGAGAGAAAGGGTTGCAAGCCACCTATTGTATTGTTGCCATCGAGGATAACAAGATGGGGTTTTTATCATATGGCATGAATTTATCCCTCTACATCATGTCATCTTGCTTAAGGCATTACTCTGTTTTTAACTTAATACTCTAGATGCATGCTGGGTAGCGGTCGATGAGTGGAGTAATAGTAGTAGATGCATGCTGGAGTCGGTCTACTTGTCTTGGACGTGATGCCTATATACATGATCATACCTAGATATTCTCTTAACTATGCTCAATTCTGTCAATTGCTCAACAGTAATTTGTTCACCCTCCGTAGAATACTTATGCTCTTGAGAGAAGCCACTAGTGAAACCTATCGCCACCGGGTCTATTTTCATCATATCAATCTCCATCACTTTAATACTTGTTTTGTTTTTACTTTGCCTTTTACTTTTAACTTTGCATCTCTATACCAAAAATACCAAAAATATTATTTATCATCTCTATCAGATCTCACTCTCGTAAGTGACCGTGAAGGGATTGACAACCCCTAATCGCGTTGGTTGCGAGGAGCTATTGTTTTGTGCAGGTACGAGGGACTTGTGTGTGGCCTCCTACTGGATTGATACCTTGGTTCTCAAAAACTGAGGGAAATACTTACGCTACTTTGCTGCATCATCCTCTCCACTTCAGGGAAATCCAACGCAGTGCTCAAGAGGTAGCAAGAAGAATTTCTGGCGCCGTTGCCGGGGAGGTCTTCACTCAAGTCAAGAGATAACAAGTACCCATCACAATCCCTATCTCCTGCATTACATTATTTGCCATTTGCCTCTCGTTTTCCTCTCCCCCACTTCACCCTTGCCATTTTATTCGCCCTCTCTTTCCCAATCTCCTCCTCTTTTTCCCGTTTGCCTTTTCCCGTTGCCTTTTGTTTGCTCGTGTGTCGTTATGTCTGAAATTGGGGAAATTATTGCCGATATGGGCGATAATAATATCATGGAAAATTCTGAAGCTCCTGCTGAAGAATCCCCTACCTATCATACAAAAAGATTTCGAATCGGTAGTGGTAATATTATTGGAAAGGGAGTTATTCAAGATTTCTTTACTTGTGTTGGTGCTTTACCCTCTATGGGTGGTTCTATTCTCCATAGAACTATTAGCCTTGCGGACGCTATTGCCATGCTTATCGTTGAACTTGGAAGGCAATTTATGCATATGCACCCTTCTATACAAAGAATTTTCCTAGATTTTTCTAATATTGAACACTCCTCTGTTAAGCGTGCCACTACTATCTTTTTGGCCCATGAATTCAGATTTATAATAAAAGAAGCCAAAGAAATCTTTGCGCATTATAGGGTGGATGCTGGCCGTCCTCCCATTGAATCTATCCTTTTTGATCAAGAAGAAATAATGCGTTTTCAAACTATCGACTATGTTGCTTTCAATGTAAATCTTAGAAAAAAGGTGCCTACCAATATTTTAATTGATAGAATCTCTGAGCTTAATGATGATTTGGCTATTCAAAATAATGAGCTAGGATGCTCTCTTGAGTATAGGCTCACCAAGTTCTGTCAAAAGAACGCTTATAATGATGAATTGGTTGTGCAATACGAGGGGCCGAAAGAGGAACCTATACCTCCTAAAATTGATCTTGGGGACTTTTGTCCTATTAAATTTAGCCCTTTTGATTACTTTTGCTTGCCTCAAAGAGAACTTTCTGTCGAACGTAGAGAATATGAAATGAGTTTCACCGATTTATCTAATTACTACGGCACTACCTAGATCTATCCTTGCTTTTATGCCTAGCTAGGGGCGTTAAACGATAGCGCTTGTTGGGAGGCAACCCAATTTTATTTTTAGTTTTTTGCTTTTGCTTCTGTTTAGGAATAAATAATCCATCTAGCCTCTGTTTAGATGTGGTTTATGTTTTAATTAGTGTTTGTACCAAGCTAGACCTATTGGATCTTCTTGGATGATAGTTATTTGATCTTGCTGTAATTTCCAGAAACTTTGCGCTCAGTGCCCGAATTATTAAAAATCACCAGAACGTCATAAAATACTGATTCCAATTGCTGCTGATCAATAAACAAATTGTCTAGGCCTTCTAACTTTGATAGATTTTTTGGAGTTCCAGAAGTTTGCTTTAGTTACAGATTACTACAGACTGTTCTGTTTTTGACAGATTCTGTTTATCGTGTGTCGTTTGCTTATTTTGATGAATCTATGGCTAGTAAAATAGTTTATAATCCATAGAGAAGTTGGAATACAGTAGGTTTAACACCAATATAAATAAAGAATGAGTTCATTACAGTACCTTAAAGTAGTCTTTTGTTTTCTTTCTCTAACGGAGCTCACGAGATTTCTATTGAGTTTTGTGTTGTGAAGTTTTCAAGTTTTGGGTAAATTCGTTTGATGGATTATGGAACAAGGAGTGGCAAGAGCCTAAGCTTGGGGATGCCCATGGCACCTCTAGATAATCCAAGGACACCAAAAAGTCAAAGCTTGGGGATGCCCCGGAAGGCATCCCCTCTTTTGTCTACTTCCATCGGTAATTTACTAGGAGCTATATTTTTATTCACCACATGATATGTGTTTTGCTTGGAGCGTCTTGTATTATTTGCGTCTTTGCTTGTTAGTTTACCACAATCATCCTTTCTGTACACACCTTTTAAGAGAGCCATACATAAATTGGAATTAGAATACTCTGTGTGCTTCACTTATAACTTTTGAGCTTGATAGTTTTGCTCATAGTGCTTCACTTATATCTTTTGAGTTTGATATAGTTTTGCTCATAGTGCTTCACTTATATCTTTTGAGAATAATAATTTTTGCTCTAGTGCTTCACTTAGATCTTTTAGAGCACAGTGGTGGATTTGTTTTAAAGAAACTATTGATCTCTCATGCTTCACTTAGATTATTTTGAGAGTCGTTAATAGAATGGTAATTTGCTTAAGATTAATATACTTGGTATTCAAGATATGTGGAACTTTATTTTGAGTGCGTTGAATACTAAGAAAAGTTTGATGCTTGATAATTGTTTTGAGATATGAGATGGTGATATTAAAGTCATGCTAGTTGAGTAGTTGTGAATTTAAAGAATACTTGTGTTGAAGTTTGTGATTCCCGTAGCATGCACGTATGGTGAACCGTTATGTGATGAACTCGGAGCATGATTTATTTATTGATTGTCTTCCTTCTGAGTGGCGGTCGGGGACGAGCGATGGTCTTTTCCTACCAATCTATCCCCTAGGAGCATGCGCGTAATACTTTGCTTTGATAACTTCTAGATTTTTGCAATAAGTATATGAGTTCTTTATGACTAATGTTGAGTCCATGGATTATACGCACTTTTTCCCATCCTTCCACCATTGCTAGCCTCTCTAATACCACGCACTTTTCGCCGGTATCATACACCCACCATATATCTTCCTCAAAATAGCCACCATACCTAGCTGTCATGGCATTTCCATAGCCATTCCGAGATATATTGCCATGCAACTTTCCACCGTTCCGTTTATTATGACACGCTCCATTATTGTCATATTGCTAGCATGATCATGTAGTTGACATTGTATTTGTGGCAAAGCCATGTTCATAATTCTTTCATACATGTCACTCTTGTTTCATTGCATATCCTGGTACACCGCCGGAGGCATTCATGTAGAGTCATACTTTGTTCTAAGAACCGAGTTATAATTGTTGAGTTGTAAGAAAAATAAAAGTGTGATGATCATCATTATTAGAGCATTGTCCCAAGTGAGGAAAGGATGATGGAGACCATGATTCCCCCACAAGTCGGGATGAGACTCCGGACAAAAAAAAGAGAAAAATGAAAAAAAAGAGTCCAAAAAAGGAGAAGGCCCAAATAAAAAAATAAAAAAAAATGAGAGAAAAAGAGAGAAGAGACAATGCTACTATCCTTCCACACTTGTGCTTCAAAGTAGCACCAAGATCTTCATGATAGAGAGTCTCTCATTTTGTCACTTTCATAAACTAGTGGGAATTTTTCATTATAGAAATTGGCTTGTATATTCCAATGATGGGCTTCCTCAATTGCCCTAGGTCTTCGTGAGCAAGCGAGTTGGATGCACACCCACTTAGTTTCTTTTGTTGAGCTTTCATATACTTATAGCTCTAGTGCATCCATTGCATGGCAATCCCTACTCACTCACATTGATATCTATTGATGGGCATCTCCATAGCCCGTTGATACGCCTAGTTGATGTGAGACTATCTTCCCTCCTTTTGTCTTCTCCACAACCAGCATTCTATTCCACATATAGTGCTATATCCATGGCTCATGCTCATGTATTGCGTGAAGGTTGAAAAAGTTTTGAAAATGTTAAAGTATGAAACAATTGCTTGGGTTGTCATCGGGGTTGTGCATGATTTAAATATTTTGTGTGGGGAAGATGGAGCATAGCCAGACTATATGATTTTGTAGGGATAACTTTCTTTGGCCATGTTATTTTGAGAAGACATAATTGCTTAGTTAGTATGCTTGAAGTATTATTATTTTTATGTCAATATGAACTTTTGTCTTGAATCTTTCGGATCTGAATATTCATACCACGATTAAGAAGATTTACATTGAAATTATGCCAAAATATCACTCCGCATCAAAAATTCTCTTTTATCATTTACCTACTCGAGGACGAGCAGGAATTAAGCTTGGGGATGCCTGATACGTCTCCAACGTATCTATAATTTTCTATTGCTCCATGCTACTTTATTTACTGTTTTGGACTATATTGGGCTTTCTTTCCACTTTTATATTATTTTTGGGACTAACCTATTAACAGGAGGCCCAGCCCAGAATTGCTGTTTTTTGCCTATTTCAGTTTTTCGAAGAAACGGAATATCAAACGGAGTCCAAACGGAATGAAACCTTCGGAAACGTGATTTTCTCACCGAACGTGATCCAGGAGACTTGGACCCTACTCCAAGGAACAAAAGAGGCGGTCACGAGGGTGGGGGGCGCGCCCCCCTGCCTCGTGGGCCCCCTGTTGCTCCACCGGCGTACTCCTTCCTCCTATATATACCTACGTACCCCCAAACAATCAGAACAGGGGCCAAAAACCTAATTCCACCGCCCCAACTTCCTGTATCCACGAGATCCCATCTTGGGGCCTGTTCCGGAGCTCCGCCGGAGGGGGCATCCACCACGGACGGCTTCTACATCATCGTCATAGCCTCTCCGATGAAGTGTGTGAAGTTTACTTCAGACCTTCGGGTCAAAGAAGGAGTTCTTGCCTGAGATGTAAGGTATGAAGTTAAGAGTTAAAGCTCGACCACGGCAGAAAAGAGAGAAAGGACAAAGGTCGCCCCCTATGCTTCAGACATAGGCTCTATAGTATGCCATGCTGTGTACCGCACCGAAAGTGTGCCTTGCCATGAGTCAGTCAAGGGGTACAAGAATGATCCAGGAATGGATCATTGGACAGCGGCAATAATTGTCCTTGGAGTAAATAAGGACATGTTTCTCGATTATGGAGGTAATAAAGAGTTCGGCGTAAGGGGTTACGTCGATGCGAGCTTTAACACCTATCCGAGTGACCCTGAGTAGCAAACCGGATACGTATAGTGGAGCAACCATTTGGAATAGATCCAAGTGGAGCGTGGAAGCAGCGTTTACAATATGACCTAGAAATTTGCAAAGCACACACGGATCTGAAATGTTCAGACCCGATGACTAAAAACCTCTCTCACAAGCAAAACATGATCAAACCTGAGAACTCATTGAGTCTTAATCACATGATGATGTGAACTAGTTTACAGACACTGGTAAACTCTTTGGATGTTGGTCACATGGCGATGTGACCTGTGAGTGTTAATCACATGGCGATGTGAACTAGATTATTGACTCTAGTGCAAGTAGGAGACTGTTGGAAATATGCCCTAGAGGCAATAATAAATTAGTTATTATTATATTTCCCTGTTCATGATAATCATTTATTATCCATGCTATAATTGTATTGATAGGAAACTCAGATACATGTGTGGGTACATAGACAACACCATGTCCCTAGTAAGCCTCTAGTTGACTAGCTCGTTGATCAATAGATGGTTACAGTTTCCTGACCATGGACATTGGATGTCGTTGATAACGGGATCACATCATTAGGAGAATGATGTGATGGACAAGACCCAATCCTAAGCCTAGCACAAAGATCGTAGTTCGTATGCTAAAGCTTTTCTAATGTCAAGTATCATTTCCTTAGACCATGAGATTGTGCAACTCCCGGATACCATAGGAATGCTTTGGGCGTACCAAACGTCACAACGTAACTGGGTGGCTATAAAGGTGCACTACAGGTGTATCCGAAAGTGTCTGTTGGGTTGGCACGAATCGAGACTGGGATTTGTCACTCCGTGTAAACGGAGAGGTATCTCTGGGCCCACTCGATAGGACATCATCATAATGTGCACAATGTGACCAAGGGGTTGATCACGGGATGATGTGTTATGGAACGAGTAAAGAGACTTGCCGGAAACGAGATTGAACAAGGTATCGGGATACCGACGATCGAATCTCGGGCAAGTACAATACCGCTAGACAAAGGGAATTGTATACGGGATCGATTGAGTCCTTGACATCATGGTTCATCCGATGAGATCATAGTGGAACATGTGGGAGCCAACATGGGTATCCAGATCCCGCTATTGGTTATTGACCGGAGAACGTCTCGGTCATGTCTGCATGTCTCCCGAACCCGTAGGGTCTACACACTTAAGGTTCGATGACGCTAGGGTTATAAAGGAAGTTTGTATGTGGTTACCGAATGTTGTTCGGAGTCCCGGATGAGATCCCGGACGTCACGAGGAGTTCCGGAATGGTCCGGAGGTAAAGATTTATATATGGAAAGTTGTTCGGGTTCCGGAAAAAGTTCGGGTTTTTTCGGTATTGTACCGAGAAGCTTCCAGAAGGTTCCGGATGATTCCGAAGGGGTCCGGAGGTCCGGAAATTGTTCCACCACGTCCAATGCAGTAGCATTGGCTGTAAGAGGGCGCCCTAGCCTTAATGGGCCAGGGGCACCAGCCCCCCGTCCCCCCCAAGGCCCATGCGCATGGGAAGGGGAAAACCCTAAAGGGGGAGGCCTCCACTTGACTTGGGAGGCACTCCTCCCCCCTTGGCCGCCCCCCTAGATGGGATCTAGGGCTGGCCGCACCCCTTGGGGTGGGAAACCCTAAAGGGGGTGCAGCCCCCTTCCCCCCTATATATACTTGAGGTTTTGGGGCTGCCCAACACATGAGTTTTCTCCCTCTATTGGTGCAGCCCTGCCTCTCCTCCTCCTCCTCTCCCGTGGTGCTTGGCGAAACCCTGCTGGATTGCCACGCTCCTCCACCACCACCACGCCGTTGTGCTGCTGCTGGATGGAGTCTTCCTCAACCTCTCCCTCTCTCCTTGCTGGATCAAGGCGTGGGAGACGTCACCGGGCTGTATGTGTGTTGAACGCGGAGGTGCCGTCCGTTCGGCACTAGGATCTCCGGTGATTTGGATCACAACGAGTACGACTCCTTCAACCCCGTTCTCACGAACGCTTCCGCTTAGCGATCTACAAGGGTATGTAGATGCACTCTCCTTCCCCTCGTTGCTAGTCTCTCCATGGATAGATCTTGGTGACACGTAGGAAAATTTTGAATTTCTGCTACGTTCCCCAACAGTGGCATCATGAGCTAGGTCTATTGCGTAGATTCTTTGCACGAGTAGAACACAAAGTAGTTATGGGTGTTGATGTTGTTCAATATGCTTACCGTTACTAGTCCAATCTTATTTCGACGGTATTGTGGGATGAAGCGGCCCGGACCGACCTTACACGTACTCTTACGTGAGATAGGTTCCACCGACTGACATGCACTTGGTGCATAAGGTGGCTAGCGGGTGCCAGTCTCTCCCACTTTAGTCGGAACGGATTCGATGAAAAGGGTCCTTATGAAGGGTAAATAGCAATTGGCATATCACGTTGTGGTTTTGCGTAGGTAAGAAACGTTCTTGCTAGAAACCCATAGCATCCACGTAAAACATGCAAACAACAATTAGAGGACGTCTAACTTGTTTTTGCAGGGTATGCTATGTGATGTGATATGGCCAAGAAGAATGTGATGAATGATATGTGATGTATGAGATTGATCATGTTCTTGTAATAGGATTCACGACTTGCATGTCGATGAATATGACAACCGGCAGGAGCCATAGGAGTTGTCTTTATTTATTGTATGACCTGCGTGTCATTAAACAACGCCATGTAATTACTTTACTTTATTGCTAACCAGTAGCCATAGTAGTAGAAGTAATAGTTGGCGAGACAACTTCATGAAGACATGATGATGGAGATCATGGTGTCATGCCGGTGACCATGATGATCATGGAGCCCCGAAGATGGAGATCAATGGAGCTATATGATATTGGCCATATCATGTCTCTACTATATAATTGCAAGTGATGTTTATTATGTTTATGCATCTTGTTTACTTAGAACGACGATAGTAAATAAGATGATCCCTTACAACAATTTCAAGAAGTGTTCTCCCCTAACTGTCACCGTTGCTAAAGTTCGTCGCTTCTAAGCACCACGTGATGATCGGGTGTGATGGATTCTTACGTTCACATACAATGGGTGTAAGACAGATTTACACACGCGAAACACTTAGGGTTAACTTGACGAGCCTAGCATGTACAGACATGGCTTCGGAACACAGAGACCGAAAGGTCGAGCATGAGTCATATAGTAGATACGATCAACATGAAGATGTTCACCGATGATGACTAGTCCGTCTCACGTGATGATCGGACACGGCCTAGTTGACTCGGATCATGTAATCACTTAGATGACCAGAGAGATGTCTATCTGAGTGGGAGTTCATAAGATGAACTTAATTATCTTGAACATAGTCAAAAGACCTTTTGCAAATTATGTCGTAAGCTCGCGCTTTAGTTCCACTGTTTAGATATGTTCCTAGAGAAAATATAGTTGAAAGTTGAAAGTAGCGATTATGCGGACAGTAGAAAGCTTATGTCCTTAATGCACCGCTCAGTGTGCTGAACCCCAAACGTCGTTTGTGGATGTTGCGAACATCGGACATACACGTCTTGATAACTACGTGATAGTTCAGTTAAACGGTTTAGAGTTGAGGCACGAAAGACGTTTTCAAAATGTCGCGGAACATATGAGATGTTTCGAGGGCTGAAATTAGGATTTCAGGCTCGTGCCCACGTCAAGAGGTATGAGACCTCCGACGATTTTCTTAGCCTACAAACTAAGGGAGAAAAGCTCAACCGTTGAGCTTGTGCTCAGACTGTCTGAGTATAACAATCACTTGAATCGAGTGGGAGTTGATCTTCCAGATGAGATAGTGATGTTTCTCCAAAGTCATTGCCACCAAGCTGCTAGAGCTTCGTGATGAACTATAACATATCAAGGATAGAGATGATGATCCTTGAGGTATTCACGTTGTTTGACATCGCGAAAGTAAAAATCAAGAAGGAGCATCAATTGTTGATGGTTGGTGAAACCACTAGTTTCAAGAAGGGCAAGGGCAAGAAGGGACACTTCATGAAACGGCAAATCAGTTGCTGCTCCAGTGAAGAAACCCAAGGTTGAACCCAAACCCGAGACTAAGTGCTTCTGCAATAAGGGGAACAACCACTGGAGCAGAATTACCCTAGATACTTGGTAGATAAGAAGGCTGGCAAGGTCGATAGAAGTATATTGGATATACATTAAGTTATTGTGTATTTTACTAGTACTCCTAGTAGCACCAGGGTATTAGATACCGGTTCGGTTGCTAAGTGTTAGTAACTCAAAATAAAAGGCTACGGAATAAACGGAGACTAGCTAAAGGAGAGCTGACGATATGTGTTGGAAGTGTTTCCAATTTTGATGTGATCAAACATCGCACGCTCCCTCTACCATCAAGATTAGTATTAAACCAGAATAATTATCATTTGGTGTTTGCGTTGAGCATAGACATGATTGGATTATGTCTATCGCAATACGGTTATTCATTTAAGGAGAATAATGGTTACTCTATTTATTTGAATAATACCTTTGATGGTCTTGCACCTAAAAGAATGGTTTATTGAATCTCGATCGTAGTGATACACATTTACATGCCAAAAGATATAAGATAGTAATGATGGTACCACATACTTGTGGCACTGCCATGTAAGTCATATTGGTATAAAACGCATGAAGAAGCTCCATGTTGATGGATCTTTGGACTCACTCGTTTTTGAAAAGTTTGAGACATGCAAACCATGTCTATTGGTGCATACGCATGAAGAAACTCCATGCAGATGGATCGTTTGGACTAACTTGATTTTGAATCACTTGAGATATGCAAATCATGCCACATGGGCAAGATGACTGAAAAGCCTCAGTTTCAGTAAGATGGAACAAGGTAGCAACCTGTTGGAAGTAACACATTTTGATGTGTGCAGTCCAATGAGTGATGAGGCATGCAGTGAATATCGTTATGTTCTGACTTCACAGATGATTCGAGTAGATGTTGAGTATATTTACTTGATGAAACACAAGTCTGAATTAGTGAATGGTTCAAGTACTTTCAGAGTGAAGTTAAAGATCATTGTGACAAGAGGATAAAATGTCTATGATATGATCATAGAGATGAGTATCTGAGTTACGAGCTTTGGCACGCAATTAAGACACTGTGGAAATTGTTTTACAATTAATACCGCCTGGAACATCATAGTGTGATGGTGTGTCCGAACATCATAGTTGCACCCTATTGGATATGGTGCGTACCATGATGTCTCTTATCGAATTACCACTATCGTTCATGGGTTAGGCATTAGAGACAACCGCACTCACTTTAATAGGGCACCACGTAATTCCGTTGAGATGACACTGTTTGAACTATGGTTTGGAGAAACCTAAGTTGTCGTTTCTTAAAAGTTTGGGGCTGTGATGCTTATGTGAGAAGGTTTCATCGTGATAAGCTCAAACCCAAAACGGATAAATACATCTTCATAGGATACCCAAAATGGTTGGGTATACCTCCTGTCTCAGATCCGGAAGCAAAAGTAATTGTTTCTAGAAACAGGTCCTTTCTCGAGGAAAAGTTTCTCTCAAAAGAATTGAGTGGGAGGATGGTGGAGACTTGATGAAGTTAATGAACCGTCACTTCAACTAGTGTGTAGCAGGGCACAGAAAGTTGTTCCCATGGCACCTACACCAATTGAAGTAGAAGCTTATGATAGTGATCATGAAGTTTCGGATCAAGTCACTAACGTACCTCGTAGGGTGACAAGGATGCGTAGTACTTCAGAGTGGTACGCAATCCTGTCTTAGAGGTCATGTTGCTAGACAACAATGAACCTACAAGCTATGGAGAAGCGATGGTGGGCCCGGATTCCGATGAATGGCTCGAGGCCATAAAATCCGAGAACGGATCCATGACTTTGGAAGAAATACTTGATGGTCGTAAGGCCATTGGGTACGGATGGATTTTAAAAGGAAGACAGACAATGATGGTAAGAATTACCATTAAGAAAGCTCGACTTGTCGTTAAGATGTTTTCCGACAAGTTCAAGGAGTTGATTACGGTGAGGTTTTCTCACTCGTAGCGACGCTAAGAGTCTGTTGGAATTGGATTAGCAGTTACTGGATGATTGATGAAATCTTGCAGATAGGATGTCAAAACATTGTTTCCTCGACGTTATACTTGAGGAAAGGTTGTATGTGATACAACCAGAAGGTTTTGTCAATCCTGAAAGATGCTAACAAGTATGCGAAGCTCCAGCTATCCTTCTAAGGACTGGAGTAAGCATCTCGGAGTTGGAATATACGCTTTGATGAGATGATCAAAGATTTTGGGTCTATACCAAGTTTATGAGAAACTTGTATTTCCAAAGAAGTGAGTGGGAGCACTATAGAATTTCTGATGAGTGTATGTTGTTGACATATTGATGATCAGAAATGATGTAGAATTTCTGGAAAGCATATAGGGTTATTTGAAAGATGTTTTTCAATAGAAAACCTGGATTAAGCTACTCGAACATTGAGCATCGAGATCTATAAGGATAGATCAAAATGCTTAATAATACTTTCAAATGAGCACATACCTTGACATGATCTTGAAGGTGTTCAAGACGGATCAGTCAAAGAAGGAGTTCTTGCCTGAGATGTAAGGTATGACGTTAAGAGTTAAAACTCGACCACGGCAGAAAAGAGAGAATGGACGAAGGTCGCCCCCTATGCTTCAGACATAGGCTCTATAGTATGCCATGCTGTGTACCGCACCGGAAGTGTGCCTTGCCATGAGTCAGTCAAGGGGTACAAGAATGATCCAGGAATGGATCATTGGACAGCGGTCAATAATTTTCCTTGGAGTAAATAAGGACATGTTTCTCGATTATGGAGGTAATAAAGAGTTCGACGTAAGGTGTTACGTCGATGCAAGCTTTAACACCTATCCGAGTGACTCTGAGTAGCAAACCGGATATGTATAGTGGAGCAACCATTTGGAATATATCCAAGTGGAGCGTGGAAGCAGCGTTTACAATATGACCTAGAAATTTGCAAAGCACACACGGATCTGAAAGTTTCAGACCCGATGACTAAAAACCTCTCTCACAAGCAAAACATGATCAAACTTGAGAACTCATTGAGTCTTAATCACATGATGATGTGAACTAGTTTACAGACACTGGTAAACTCTTTGGATGTTGGTCACATGGCGATGTGACCTGTGAGTGTTAATCACATGGCGATGTGAACTAGATTATTGACTCTAGTGCAAGTGGGAGACTATTGGAAATATGCCCTAGAGGCAATAATAAATTAGTTATTATTATATTTCCCTGTTCATGATAATCGTTTATTATCCATGCTATAATTGTATTGATAGGAAACTCAGATACATGTGTGGGTACATAGACAACACCATGTCCCTAGTAAGCCTCTAGTTGACTAGCTCGTTGATTAATAGATGGTTACAGTTTCCTGACCATGGACATTGGATGTCGTTGATAACGGGATCACATCATTAGGAGAATGATGTGATGGACAAGACCCAATCCTAAGCCTAGCACAAAGATCGTAGTTCGTATGCTAAAGCTTTTCTAATGTCAAGTATCATTTCCTTAGACCATGAGATTGTGCAACTCCCGGATACCGTAGGAATGCTTTGGGTGTACCAAACGTCACAACGTAATTGGGTGGCTATAAAGGTGCACTACAGGTGTATCCGAAAGTGTCTGTTGGGTTGGCACGAATCGAGACTGGGATTTGTCACTCCGTGTAAACGGAGAGGTATCTTTGGGCCCACTCGGTAGGACATCATCATAATGTGCACAATGTGACCAAGGGGTTGATCACGGGATGATGTGTTACGGAACGAGAAAAGAGACTTGCCGGAAACGAGATTGAACAAGGTATCGGGATACCGACGCTCGAATCTCGGGCAAGTACAATACCGCTAGACAAAGGGAATTTTATACGGGATCGATTGAGTCCTTGACATCATGGTTCATCCGATGAGATCATCGTGGAACATGTGGGAGCCAACATGGGTATCCAGATCGCGCTGTTGGTTATTGACCGGAGAACGTCTCGGTCATGTCTGCATGTCTCCCGAACCCGTAGGGTCTACACACTTAAGGTTCGATGACGCTAGGGTTATAAAGGAAGTTTGTATGTGGTTACCGAATGTTGTTCGGAGTCCCGGATGAGATCCCGGACATCACGAGGAGTTCCGGAATGGTCCGGAGGTAAAGATTTATATATGGAAAGTTGTTCGGGTTCCGGAAAAAGTTCGGGTTTTTTCGGTATTGTACCGGGAAGCTTCCAGAAGGTTCCGGAGGATTCCGGAGGGGTCCGGAGGTCCGGAAATTGTTCCGCCACGTCCAATGCTTGGGATGTAAGGGGGCGCCCTCGCCTTAATGGGCCAGGGGCACCAGCCCCCCCCAAGGCCCATGCGCATGGGAAGGGGAAAACCCTAAAGGGGGAGGCCTCCACTTGACTTGGGAGGCACTCCTCCCCCCTTGGCCGCCCCCCTAGATGGGATCTAGGGCTGGCCGCACCCCTTGGGGTGGGAAACCCTAAAGGGGGCGCAGCCCCCTTCCCCCCTATATATACTTGAGGTTTTGGGGCTGCCCAACACATGAGTTTTCTCCCTCTATTGGTGCAGCCCTGCCTCTCCTCCTCCTCCTCTCCCGTGGTGCTTGGCGAAGCCCTGCTGGATTGCCACGCTCCTCCACCACCACCACGCCATTGTGCTGCTACTGGATGGAGTCTTCCTCAACCTCTCCCTCTCTCCTTGCTGGATCAAGGCGTGGGAGACGTCACCTGGCTGTACGTGTGTTGAACACGGAGGTGCCGTCCGTTCGGCACTAGGATCTCCGGTGATTTGGATCACGACGAGTACGGCTCCTTCAACCCCGTTCTCATGAACGCTTCCGCTTAGCGATCTACAAGGGTATGTAGATGCACTCTCCTTCCCCTCGTTGCTAGTCTCTCCATGGATAGATCTTGGTGACACATAGGAAAATTTTGAATTTCTGCTATGTTCCCCAACAGGTTTATGATCAAGTTTATCTGTGAACAATATTTGAATCTTCTCTGAATTCTTTTATGTATGATTTGTTATCTTTGCAAGTCTCTTCGAATTATCTGTTTGGTTTGGCCAACTAGATTGGTAGTTCTTGCAATGGGAGAAGTGCTTAGCTTTGGGTTCGATTTTGCGGTGTCCTTACCCAGTGACAGATAGGGTTGCAAGGCACGTATTGTATTGTTGCCATCGAGGATAACAAGATGGGGTTTTTATCATATTGCATGAATTTATCCCTCTACATCATGTCATCTTGCTTAAGGCGTTACTCTGTTTTTAACTTAATACTCTAGATGCATGCTGGATAGCGGTCGATGAGTGGAGTAATAGTAGTAGATGCAGGCAGGAGTCGGTCTACTTGTCTCGGACGTGATGCCTATATACATGATCATACCTAGATATTCTCATAACTATGCTCAATTCTGTCAATTGCTCAACAGTAATTTGTTCACCCTCCATAGAATACTTATGCTCTTGAGAGAAGCCACTAGTGAAATCTATGCCCCCGGGTCTATTTTCATCATATCAATCTCCATCACTTTAATACTTGTTTTGTTTTTACTTTGCCTTTTACTTTCACTTTGCATCTCTATACCAAAAATACCAAAAATATTATTTACCATATCTATCAGATCACTCTCGTAAGTGATCGTGAAGGGATTGACAACCCCTAATCGCGTTGGTTGCGAGGAGCTATTGTTTTGTGCAGGTACGAGGGACTTGTGCGTGGCCTCCTACTGGATTGATACCTTGGTTCTCAAAAACTGAGGGAAATACTTACGCTACTTTGCTGCATCATCCTCTCCTCTTCGGGGAAATCCAACGCAGTGCTCAAGAGGTAGCAGGCGACCAGAAGGTGGATGTGGGGAAGGCGATGATAATGGAGCCGAAGGAACCATTGTTCCACAGCCGGCCGATCCCCCCGAACGTCTTGAAGGTTTCCGTGGCCAGTGTCAAACCAGGCCACGAGAATTTGCCTCCTCTGATACTAGTGGGGGATGACGACAAGACCCCGCGGCGGTTTGGTGATTTTTGCAATGGGTGGGTCCTGTTGTGGCCAAAGAGTCTGCTTCGTCTGGAGGCGGCCGGGAGCACACCCACAAGCACGCAGCCTTAGCAAGGTATGAACATCAACACCCCACCTACCCAATTAGCGTCGGGTGTCGGGTTGGGTGATAGCGGATGGGGTAAGGAGGAGGCTCCATTAGTCGCTGATGACATCGCCATGGATGAGGATGAGGATGACGATGGCACTCGACAGTATGTCTATACTGGCGCCTACTCAGGGTTTGAGCGTCATGAGTTGGTGCCTGAATTGCGATCTCTGGAGGCTGAACGTATTATGGACGACCTTCCGGTAGTAAAGAAGTCTAGGAAGAGAGCGAGGAAAGGCAAAAAGGTTGATTCTATGATCCAGCCGCCTCAGCAGCCTCGGCTTCAAGACCGTATAGATATCCCCGGTGCGGATAAATGGCATATCCCCGGTCAACCAATCCTACCTGCAAGAGCACTAGGGGCCAGATTCGGCGATCTAAGGAGACTTCATGATGATGTGCTGCGGATAGAGAAAGGCCTCATCGCCTCGAAAGATCCAGGATACCCACTCTACGTGATTAACGTTCCGCGGCAATTGCCGTACATCGACTCATTCCCCGCGGATAAGTTCTTCCTTCGATTCGATTACATATTCGACATGTTTCACGTGAAGAAGCTGGATTTTACGTTTTTCCGCCTTTATGCCTTGCACATGAACTACATCATCGGGGTTGAGCAGATACCTCATATCTGTGTCGCTGACCCGTACTACATGCACGAGGGCTTCTTGGGTGTTTGCGCAAAGCACGGTGAATACGCGAGGGAATACATCGACAGTTTCATGCTCGCCAATAAGGACAAGGAGGCGATTCTCATGCCTTAGCATCCCCTGTAAGTCATCCGCGCGGATATCCTTCCTTCGATTTCAATCATTCATTTGCATGGTGGAGGCTAATTAATTTGAGGTGTACTTATTTTGCGCAGCGGCGCGCGCGCCGTCCTCATCATCCTCTACCCCTGATACTCCCACACTCTTTACTTGGACTCATCGAAGAACATTCACAAAAAGGATTACACCCACATCAAGGATCTTCTCGACAGTGCTATGTTTTACTACCAAGCACGGGGTGGAGAGGTCAAGGACAAGAAGAGAAGGGGCGGCAGGCTCGCCTTCAGCCATAAGACCGACTTCTGCTGCATCCAGCAACCGAGTGATTCTCTTAATGATGGATTCTATGTCCTACAAAAAATGCTGGAGTATAGACGGGATCACCAAAACCTTCGCATGTCATCTAGATCCGGCGATGCCCATATTCTGCAATCGACAAAGAACGTAGGAGATATCGAGGATCATCGACTTCGAGCTGAGTTCTATCACATCCAGCGCGAACTTGCCCAAATCATCATGAAGGAGGTCGTCGAAAAATCAGGGATGTTCTACGAAGAAGGAGAAATGTCGCGGGAAGACGTCCGAACACGCGTAGCCTCTCAGCGTCTCGACATGAAGCCTTTCACTAAGCTCGGGGACTTTCTCCCTGACATTGATGGATGGCACGACATGTTGGAGTGATTGTCGATATATGACAATGTGTGTCCGTTTAGTCCATACTTTCTGTATGACAAAACTTTGAGTTATTTACGGTGAAACTTTATTTGTGATGTAATTAAACCGTCCTCCTCCTCGACTAGCGAAGATCACTCTAGTTAGGGCATTTTGGGTACGATGAACTTTGTTATTATGCTTATGATATGTTGCTTCTATTTTTTGCCAAGTCTGTCTCAACTATATATGTTGCATATCATCGACTAATGTGACGATGCAGGTGCATAGATCATCGATGGCGAAGAAGTGCTACGCCAGGAGTATACGACGAGTGGCCGGAGTGTCAGGCCCAGGTGTACCGGTTTCCGGTTTCCGAGCGACAGTCAGTAGTTAGTTTAGGTTCATGCTAATGCGAGAGAGGGATACGAACTCATGTACTTCATAGTTCCGCTCTCACTCATATTGTAGCTCTTCTCGCGTATATCATTGTTTAGATGGATGATGATGTAGTTGCAAGTAATCGAGACTTGTATCCCCATTTTCAAGATGATGACGACAGACCACTTTGTGTTGGATGATGATTATGATGACGACATGATTTATGAGACTATTTGTATGTATATGCTATGATTACGTTTGTATGTGTATGATATGCTAGAGATTATTGTATAAAGCCTATTCAAATACAAAACAAATATGCATAAAAAAACAGAAACTAATAAAGCTAGCAGTAGCGAGGGGAACAAAGTTAGCAGTAGCGCTCCCTTGCCAATAGAGCTTACTTCTAAAAAGTGTTGCAGATATTAGCAGCAACGCTCTTACCTAAAGCGCGCTACTACTAGCCATGTATAGCAGTAGCGTGGGATGACAGGCGCTACTGCTACACATTAGCTGTAGCACCTTATCAGTAGCGCGATGCCCTGCGCTACTGATAGGCAAAATACCCGCACTACTGCTAGGATTTTTCCTAGTAGTGTTAGCTGTAGCGTCATAGCAGTAGCGCGGGCACCAGCGCTACCGATAGCCAAAAAACCCACGCTACTAATAGCCTTTTTCCTAGTAGTGACTACATGTTCACTACGGTGGACATCACCAACGATGTAAAGGCGCTCGAGAGCCTGCCAGAATCTTGTCCACATCCAGGGCCAATATAAGATCTGGGGCAGCAAGGAGGATGAGAAGGACTCACTGGTTCACCTCGCTGAGGCCATCATCGACCCCTACTACAGAGACATGAAGGATTTGTGCAACAAGGACAAGCGTGCCTGGCACTCGGCCTGGATGGAGAAACTCGACAAAGCTCACGTCGTGTACGCGGCCAAGGAGGCGTACACGAGCTACGACATGTACCGGCGGATCGTTGACATGGGGAAGTCCCTCCTTTCCCAAAACGGCCAGGGATCCAGCCGGAAGCAGAGCAATGGTAAGCGTCGTCGCAACAATAAGTAGATGATTAGATCCTCATTTCTCCTAGTTTAGTATGCATGTAATTGCTTACTTTGGTGTGTGCAAATGTTATGTGTGTAGTCACTTGTGTAATTGTATGCTTAATTTGGTTATGCAATGCTGTCTTTTTAAGTATATATGTTGATGCTCTTTAGATAGAGCGTAGATGGTGTGCGGACAAAGAAAATCACACCACACACGGACTAAACAATGGAACCTGTCGGTGATGTTTTCATCAATCACTCACAATTGTATACCAGCAATCATTTGCTCACAACACACACGTCTTATTAGCAACAACCATCTGTGTTCTTATCGGTCTTCAGACACATTTCTGATTACAGACTTGTTTGCCGCGTATCAGACACATCTTGTTAAGTTGAACCGTTTTTGTTCTCATGTCTCAACGCAAACAGTTCATCTGAGTGAACCGCATCCGTATATCGCACACACCTTTGATCTGGCTGACCGTTTCTCTTGTGTTGCCTAATCACAAACAGTTCATCTGAGTGAACCGTATGCAGTGTATCGCACACGCCTCCATCTGGTTGCCTGTTTCTTTTGTTCCTCCTCATCGCAAACAGTTCATTGAACTGAACCATATGCCCTTCATCGCACACGCAACTAAAACCTGAACCGTGTTTGATGCATCCGTCATCGCAAACGTTATACACATTTCTGACGGTTTTCATATAGCACCATTCGCGATTATGGCATCGCACACGGTTTCTCCAAGGGTCTCTGATCGTAGTGTCGCGTTAGCAGCATCCTGCAGTAGTGATGTGATGTTGTGCTTTAGTCTATATGATTTGATATGTCATTTCAATTGGGGCTGCCATCTGTTAATTGTTGTTTCTGCCATCTACTTGTGATGTTTATATAATTCACAATGCTTTTGTCCATATGAGTTTATATGGTGTTTCAATTGGGGCTGTCATCTATGAGTTGTTGTTGTTGTTGTTGGCATCTACTTATAATGCTTTATATAATTCACAATGCTTTAGTGCATATGATTTGATATGCTGTTTCGATTGGGGTTGCCATATATTAGTTGTTATTTCTGCAATCTACTTGTAATGTTTATATAATTCACATTATTTTTGTCCATTATATGTGAAGGAAATATGCCCTAGAGGCAAGTTATTCTTTTATTTCATTATATCATGATAAATGTTTATTATTCATGCTAGAATTGTATTAACCGAAAACTTGATACATGTGTGAATACATAGACAAAACAAAGTGTCCCTAGTGTGCCTCTACTAGACTAGCTCGTTAATTAAAGATGGTTAAGTTTCCTAACCAAATACATGTGTTGTCATTTGATGAACGGGATCACATCATTAGGAGAATGATGTGATGGACAAGACCCATCCGTTAGCTTAACATTATGATCGTTAAGTTTTATTGCTATTGCTTTCTTCATGACTTATACATATTCCTCTAACTATGAGATTATGCAACTCCCGAATACTGGAGGAACACCTTGTGTGCTATCAAACGTCACAACATAACTGGGTGATTATAAAGATGCTCTACAGGTGTCTCCGAAAGTGTTTTGTTGGGTTGGCATAGATCAAGATTAGGATTTGTCACTCCGTGTATCGGAGAGGTATCTCTGGGCCCTCTCGGTAATGCACATCACTATAAGCCTTGCAAGCAATGTGACTAATGAGTTAGTTACGGGATGATGCATTACGGAATGAGTAAAGAGACTTGCCGGTAACGAGATTGAACTATGTATGATGATACCGACGATCGAATCTCGGGCAAGTCACATACCGATGACAAAGGGAACAACGTACGTTGTTATGCAGTTTGACCGATAAAGATCTTCGTAGAATATGTAGGAGCCAATATGAGCATCCAGCTTCCGCTATTGGGTATTTACCGGAGATGTGTCTCGGTCATGTACACATAGTTCTCGAATCCGTAGGGTCCGCACGCTTAACGTTCGATGATGATTTGTATTATGGTTATGTGATTTGATGACCGAAGTTTGTTCGGAATCCTGGATGAGATCACGGACATGACGAGGAGTCTCAAAATGGTCGAGACATAAAGATTGATATATTGGATGATATTATTTGGACACCGGATGAGTTCCGAGAGGTACCGGATAATTATCGGAGTGCCGGAGGGTTATCGGAACCCCTCGGGGGAACTAATGGGCCTTAGTGGGAAGAGAGCAAGGGCCAAGAGGGGCTGGCCACGTGACCCCCCCTGGGTCCAAATTGGACTAGGGGAAGGGGGAGGCGCCCCCCTTTCCTTCCCTTCCCCCTCTTCCTTCCTTCTTCCCCCTCTTCCTTAGGTGGAAACCTACTAGGACTTGGAGTCCTAGTAGGATTCCCCTCTCGTGGCGTGCCCTAGGAGGGCCGGCCGGCCTCCCCTCCCCTCCTTTATATACGGGGGCAGGGGGTACCCTAGAACACACAAGTTTCTCTTAACCGTGCGCGGTGCCCCCTTCCACAGTTACACACCTCGATCATATCGTTGTAGTGCTTAGGCGAAGCCCTGCGCCGGTAACATCATCATCACCATCGCCACGCCGTCGTGCTGACGGAACTCACCCTCGTCCTCAACTGGATCAGGAGCACGAGGGACGTCATCGAGCAGAACGTGTGCTGAACGCGGAGGTGCCGTACGTTCGGTACTTGGAGCGGTTGGATCGCCAAGAAGTTCGACTACATCAACCGCGTTACTAGACGCTTCCGCTTTCGGTCTACGAGGATACGTGGACACACTCTCCCCTCTCATTGCTATGCATCTCCTAGATAAATCGTGCGTGATCGTAGCAATTTTTTTGAAATTACTGCGTTTTCCAACCATATGTTGATCCAATTGGGGCTGCCATCTAAGAGTTGTTGTTTCTCCCATCTACTTATAATATTCATATAATTCACCATGCTTTAGTCCATATGATTTTATATGGTGTTTCAATTGGGGCCGCCATCTATGAGTTGTTGTTGGCATCTACTTGTAATGTTTTATATAATTCACAATGCTTTAGTCCATATGATTTGATATGCTGTTTCAATTGGGGCTGCCATCTATTAGTTGTTGTTTCTGTCATCTACTTGTAATGTTTATATATAATTCACATTGTTTTTGTGCATTATATGCTGTTCCAATTGGGGTTATCATCTAAGACTTGTTGTTTCTCCCATCTATTTATAATGTTTATATAATTCACAATGCTTTAATTGCAAGGTTAAGCGGTCTGGGTGCAAAGTAACTTTTGGTTTGATGAAGACTAACAGGTGGATGAACAGGAAGTCCCAAGTGAAGGTCTCTGTTCGATTCATGACTCTTGATGCAAGACTGAAGAGTTGAAGAATAGGAATTTCGAATTGAACTTTCTGTTTGTGTTTTGGGGTTGGCATATTGAATTTTGAATGCCGTGTCTTCATCGTGAACTGTAATTCTGAACCGTTATGGTCGTTTATTCGTCTCTTAGTATGTGAACTATTATGTCGCATGTTAATCTTGAGTATCATGTTGCTTTTCAAATGGTTGATGCTCTCTGAATTGATGGACTATGCTACTGTCTGAATGGATTCTGCTGTTTGATTTTTATTATGATATTCATTTGCTGTTCTGTTGTATTTCAAATTTTTTGGCAAATTTGTTCATTTTTCGTTCTTTTTTTGTCCCAAAATTCAAATTTTTCTTTGTTATTTTCGTCCGAAATTTTCTGAAAAAATTCCGCAAAAACGAAATTTGCCAATTTCGTCCTGGACCGGTAAAAATCAAAAGATGAAATCCAAAATTCTGGTGGAGGCTCGAGGATAGCGATGCAGCTTTGCACACACTTGTCTGTATCTCCTTGGATGTCCTTAGTGCAAGAAAGAGAGGAGGCAAGGCGAGAATGGCGATAGACCGAATATTGCCCGGATGCAATTAATCCTGACCATATTCTCAACATATAAATATCGTCATCTCGATTTATTCTCTCCATATCACGGATGTTAAAAATGGATCAAATTGAGTGAAACATTGAAACCTTAGCGAAGAGAATTGCAATTAACGAGTAGCAGGTGATTTTTCTTCCTTGGCCCATCTAAGTTATATGTAGGCTCTCAGGCCTTGCTTGAATCAGCCCTTCTCCCCAACGAAGAAACTAATTTTATACCCTCCCAGAGGAAAATGTTAGGGCCGGATGGAGCTTGACAACGAGAAAATGCAAATGATCCAAGCTAATATGCAAGGTAGGAGCACGTTGTTGGAAGTATTTTTAGATGAGGTCTTACGCAAAAGACGAGTATACTTTAGAGCTCTACAGAAAAAGGATATCAGGTCGACATATTGATCTGCGGCGCTTGTATCAAGTTTTCCTTATGTCCGATTTCTAAGAAATGGATAACGGAATATGTTCGACACATTGTTCGATATTTGCAGATCGGCATAATGCTATGACTTAGAGTGTTCTAAATGCAGTGCATGCACTTTTTTCTATTTTCAAATACAATAATTTATCCTTTTTATGCAGTCACATGCTAAATTATCTCTTAATGAACATGTGGAATTTGTTTTGAAACTTTTAAATATGTTTTGTTCTGTGAATTTATCAGAATTTCGAGCTCACTCTAGCCCATCTCAAATCACCTAATTCCAAGTTTACTGGTTACAACCAAGTGATTCTGTGAATATATTACTGTCGTTAAGAATTAACAGTCTTTCTATGTCGTGAAAGAAAAAAATGCAGTGGAGAGCCTGACAAAACAAGAAATTTCTATTCCCGCGTTCTCATTACGACTTGCTTTTGTTTTATTTACTTTATTTCAGGTAAACATCTGATCTATTCATCTTTAATCATGGAAGTACAACGAACACCAGAAATAATAAAAATTACATCTAGATCCGTAGACCACCTACCGACGACTACAAGTGCTCAAGCGAGCCGAAGGCGCGCCGCCGTCATGACCCCTCCCCCTCCATCCCACAATATACGACAAAAACATCTTAAATTATGGGACGGAGGGTGTACTTTCTAAAAATTCAAGATCAAATATACACAAAACTTAGTAAGTAAAAAGATGTATGCAACAGTTGTGCATTCATAAGTTGAACTTTGCACACATGTGGCACTAATGTGCTAGCTGCACGGCACCGCTTAGTTGGGGCAATCAAGTAGTAGTATAACTTGATTGCCCCAACTACTGCAGTTTCTGCTTGCTAATTACATGATGCTTATGTGTACACACACAGATAGTCAATAGTCTTACTGTTACTTCTCACTTGAACTAACAACAATGAGGGTCTTCTTGCACTAATGTGTATGGTTACGTCACATTTTCATTATGGGGCTTGGGAAGCACCAGGAATTCAGGGTATACATGCATTGACAACAATACTCATGTGTTTGTTGACAGTGGCGAATCTTGGAAGAAAATGAAGGGGGGGCTCAATGTTAGTGGTGTGAAGAAAAAGCCACTAACTCTCCGTTTTTAGTTCAAATAAGGTTAAAATTTTGATGAGGGGCTGGGCTGAATACTAGTAATTTTTTTCCAATTTTTGGAGGGGGGGCTCGAGCCTGTCGACGAACGCCCCCCTTAGATTCGCCGCTGTTTGCTGACACTGTTTCATCATGAATATAGAAGTCACTCGTGCGCTCTCCTTCCTTTATTACTGTTCTATGCGTGCTATGCTTAGAGAGTGTTAGGAATGATCTTGACATGCAGTATGGAGGCTGGTCGTCCGGCCGCGTGAGTGGGCTGCCGGGACTTGCGTCGTGCCTTTGGTCAGTTGGCTGCAACGTTGGAGCAGCGGCTGGGCCATGCATGTGCGAGTTGCATGGATCAGTTAGTTGGCGTACGTCCTCATGGAGGGATCCAAGGAGTTAGTTGCAGGTGGTTAGTGCCAACGTAGTGGCCGGGTCATGTGGTAGTGGCCGGTGTGGTAAGTGCGTACGTGAGTTAGTGGTGTGTGCGGCCACTCGCCTGGTGTGAGTCCGGCTATATAAGTCATGTATTGGTGTTGTGTAGTGCGCGGAGGAGCTAGGAGAGATGTAGTCTTTGGTAGTCTTTCGTGTGTGTGTGGCTCGAGTTTTGGTGCATCTATTAGTTGGCGAGTTTGTTACATTTCCTGATGGAGGAATTGGCAAGATGCAAGCACTAGAGATGTTGAAACAGGTCAGAACCTTTAAGCAGCCAATTCAATCTCTTCAAGATTTTGGCCAACTACAGAATCTGAGGAAGTTGAATGTTGATCTTAGGGATGATCAAGAGGCCACTGAAGATACAAAAGGGGAGTGCATGAAAGCTACTGCATCTTCTCTCTATGAACTAGGGACATACAATCTTTATTCTTTATCTATCTGGAATTGTAATTGCAGATTGTAACTGGAAGAAGAATGGTGCCGTGCTCCGCTTGGTCGACCTGGTGGTCAACCTCCCCAAGGGTTCCGAATTGGATGGGTTCCCTCGTCAACCTTCAGTAATTATGGATTAAACTTTATGAAGACCTCTGCATCCTTGGAGGCTTACCTGCTCTCCTCGCTCAGACACTAATAGGAGAAAGAATGTCTGAAGGACAGCTCACTGTTACCGGTGAAATGGGATTCCCGCGCCTGAGTGATTTCGTTTACTGTATGCCTGATGTTAGAAAAGCTCTAGATTTGTTTCAGCCCAACAATGAACGAGTGTCTATTCAGTATTGGTAGTCTAAATGGTACTAGGCCTTTTGATTTTGTAATCGAGAACATCCCCTGCAGTCTCATGACTGTGGAGAAAGCACTCAGCACAGACCCCAGCTGCCCTACTCTGGACTTCGTCATCTGCTAGCTCATTCGGACACATACTACAGCTTATTCTTTCTCCTCAGCAAGAGATAGCCCATTTTAGTTAATAACTCCCTATATTTATAGCTCTCTGTGCTGCCTGCTCAAGTTTTCTTCTCCTCAGCAATTGCAAGCCGTATTTTTGAGAAACCATTATTTATCTTATGAACTTGAACCAGCAATTGCAATTGCATGGCTTAGGATGACACCATTTCTCCTTCTCTTTTTTTGTCCTCCTTTTGTCCTTGTTGGCAAGCTAGAAACCAAGGAAGCTCTGTTATAAACAGTTTCTCAAACTAAACAGATCATAAATTCTTATCAGTTAGGAGTGTTAATAGTTCTGTTGGTCGTTCTTGAAGTCTAATGGAGTACAATGGTTGCCAACTTGCCATAGCTTTACTCCAAAGTTTACTCAAGTTATGAAGGGCTGAATATCTAGCATATGACCATCAGTACAGCAGAAAAGTAAGGCAAAAGGTGCCAAGGATAACTTATTAGGACAAATCCAGGACTGACAAAACTAATTAAAAATTGCAGCTTAGCTGAGGCCAAATGTGCAACTCCCTTGAAGTGGTAGCCATCCATATGCATGAAACACATATAGTGGATCAACAAAATGGTGACAGTCAGAAAGTTTACTACTAGCTTGTTGGGAGAAGTACTAAAAAATCTCTAGAAAAGGTTGACAGTCAAAAAGTTTACTACAGTTTCTCCAACGATTATTACATTTCAAACGTACTAAAAAGGAAAAGGTTGGAAGAAATAACCTACAAAGAGAAGTTCATCCCTCGATTAGCACTCCAGACCATCTAGGCAAAATCTCTAGAAAGGTTTCAATCAGTGCCCTGTTCCAGAAAATAGTGGTATTTTTCGGGGAGTAACTCCTTATATTCCTGGCCTTTCCCCCCTGACGCAAGTGCAGCCAACAAGCTAGCTGTGGAAGCTTCAAAGCTGAATCTCCTCTCATCAATTTTAGACAGATAAGTCCCAGCCATAAGAATCTCCCCTTTCTGAAGTAACCTTCTAACTATAGCATTTAGCATACAGGAGTCGGCAGCACAGCCATTCTTCTCCATAGAAAGGAATAGATCATCAGACTCTTGTAGAGAACCTTCTTCTATTAGTTTTTGAATCATTAAGCTATATGTAACAACGTCAGGTACTAATCCTTTGGCCCAGATACCGTCAAACAAATCTTTGGCTTCTTCCATTCTGCTACCTTTAAGCAACACACCAATCATAATATTAAAAGTGATAATAGAAGGCTTAACACCGTCCATTTCACTGATAACAACCAGTGCATCATCTATCCTTCCATTCTTAGAGTAACCATCTATCAGTATGCTATAGGTGACAACATCTGGTTTCAAGCCAATTGAGCACATATTTTCTAGTAACTTCCTCACTTCATCCATCTTACCAACGAACAAGTATCCACCTATCAGTGTGCTATAAGTACACACATCAGGCTTCACATCCATGTGTATCATTAGGTCGAAGAGATCTTGGGCATCCATAACCCTTCCATTTTTGCAAAGGCGATCCATAATTGTGTTGAAGAACACTGTGTTGGGACAGATGCCGCGATCCAACATCTCAGAAAATAGTTCATGAACCTTCTCCCATTTGCCACAAGTACAAAAACCACTAATAAGGTGGTTGAAAACTATGATACCAGGAGCTAATCCTTCAGTTATCATTTTATTGAATAGGGACATAGCATCATCCATTCGGCCAATCCTGGAAAGTAAGTCTATTACTGTTCCGTAGCTCACTGCATCAGGGTTCAATCCTTGCTGCCGCATTTTTGTAAATATATGCATCGCCTCATCAACCATTTTTTCTTTAGCACATGCAGATATGAGTATGTTGTAGATATAGTTATTTGGTGACAGACCATTTTCGACCAATGAGACAATGAATATCATGAAAAGATCGTTCCATAGCATACCCATGAAGCAGAATGCTGTAGGTAGTAACATCTGGTTTTTGGCCCAAACTGACCATAGAATCAAAAATCTTCCTAGCTTCTGTGCATCTTCCATTCTTGCAAAGATAATCCATCTGTATACTATAAGTTATAATATTTGGTTGAACACCATTTCTAGACATTTCTTTGAAAACCCGATCCACCTCCTCGCACTGTCCTAATGAATAATATCCATGTATTAGACTAGTATATGTGGTAACATCTGGCAGAATTCGTCTATCAAGCATCTGTTGAAGAACCTCCTCAGCCTTGTCCATCGCGTGAAGCTTGCACATGCCAGAGATGATTGAATTACAGGTCACAATATTCGGTGATACCCCCTGACGCAGCATTTCAGAAAATAGGCTGTAAGCTTTGTCCACCTCACCCTCTTTCAACAAGCCATCAACTACGGTTGTATAGGACACCACATTAGGTTGGCAGCTACCTCCATGCTCAACCATCATGTGAATCAGCTCGAGAACCTCTTGGCTTCTCTTCTCATTGCAGAGACCCTTGAAAAGAATGCTGTAAGAGAAAACATTTGGCATGCAGTTAAACATGGGCATTATTCGAAGCACGATGTCCATTGCGTAGCTGGTTTTCTTCTCCGCACAGATGGCCTTGAGTAGGTGGCTGAAATTGACGATAGCTTCTGCTGTAAATCCCAACTTAATGACGTGTCCCATGGCAGCGTGTCCAAGGTCCAAGCGGCCAGCACGGCAGCAGCAGTCGACTAGAATGCCATAGGTGATATTGTGTGGAGGCACCTTGGCTCTTGCAACACGGTTGAAGAGGGAAACGCCGAGCGCAGGGCAATCAGAGCCAACCACGGTGAGGAGGCAGTTAATGGCGCGGACCGAGGAAGGCCCAGCAACCTGGATCAATTCGTCGAACAGGTTGAGTGCGTCCTCGGTGCCAATGCCTCCCGCGTGGTACCGATCCTTGATGCTCTGGTCCAAGATGCGTCTGCCAATGTCTCCGGCACGGTGCCGGTCTTGAATTTTCTGCTCCAAGATGCGTCTGCCGACGGGGACAAGGCGGCGGCGCATAGCTCCACGTGGCCAGAAGAATCCCTCGATTGCTAGGATGGGGCCGCCTACCGAACCGGCGCAGCCTGGGCGATAATAGAGCAGAGTTAGGGCCGCCGGCGTGGCTCGCCGCAAGGATGTTCACCATCGAGCTACGGCTGCTGTAGGAGGTACGCTGCGACTTACAGGAGATCTGGCTGTCGGCGAGCTGGTCGATGCGGACGGCGCTGGGGAGGGGGAAGAGGACCTGACGCTGCTCGCTGCCGCCAGCCGCGGCCCTGGAGCTGGGGAAGACGAGACGGCCCTCGGCCGTGCGCTGCCTCCCCGCCGCCGGCGAGGACGGCCCTCGCCGCTGGCCGTGCGCTCCCGTCGGCTCTCTCAAAAAGAAAAGTGAAGTGGAGCTCTGTACCGTGAAATAACAAACATCTTCACACCATTTGCATTTGGCATCTATCCAAACGATTTTACACTTTTACCCTTCAAAACAACTTTACAGTTTTAACATAAAAAACCCATGTATACGTGACATAGAGGCCTGACTAGTTAAGACTCTGGGCCGGTTTTTTGGCAGCTTAAAAGATAAGCCGTATCCTTTCTAACTTTTTTCATAAGCCGCCAATTTTTTTCATCAGGGTTTCTAAACTAATTACTTTGTATATGATAACGAATTTGAAAGTCTCAACAAATTGCAATGATGCCCCATAGAGCAAAAGAACCGGCTCTCAATCGTTTTAGATAGGGTTAATTTTGTTCGGATGTATAGATTAGGAAGAGACGAGGTGTCCAGGCGTTGCATTCATGAGGCCTTCGTAAACTTCATTCATGACTCACATCAGACCCGCTCTATCCGAATTGACACAAATTTTCCTATATTTTTTTTCAGTTTTTTTAGTTTGATTTTTTTGAACATTTTTTTAGTTGGAGCTATTCGTACATAGTCATACAAAAGTTAGTGTCTACGTATGAAAAATTTCCGGACACCTTCCGCAACCAATCGACCATTAACAGTACTATTTTGTATTGGTAAGA